>NW_027117988.1:0-162393 GCF_038497935.1 Neoaidaea tothii
GGGGGGGGGGGGCGCGGGGGGGGGGGCGGGGGGGGGGCGGGGGGGCCGGCCCGGGGCGCCCCCCGCGCGGGGGGCGCCGCCGGAGGCTCGTCATATAGCCGCATGTAGCCGCACGAGCCTCCGGCGGCGACTCCGTCGAGGGTGCGCCCTGCGGGCGGCAGCTTCCAGCACGCGTGGATTGTGTAACATGAGCCGCGCGCGGTGCGGCGCGCGCGGCCCAGGAGCCACGCTGTAGGACGGTGCGACGAGCCCCCAGGGCGACTCCGGCGGCAGAGCGCCCGCGCGCAGCCACCGGGACCAGATCAGTGGATGCCCCGGCAGGCTCTGCCAGTCGACGCAGCGGCGCGAGCCGCTGGCAGCAGGCCGGGGGCTGGCCGGAGGCAGCTGCGCGGAACGTCGTGAGCCGCACCAGATGCGGCTCATGTTACACAGTCCACGCGCCCATCCAGCAGCCATTCCGGCTGGCGCCGTGGTGGGCATGCTGCAGGGCCTTCAGTCTGGGCCGCGCGCGCCGCACCGCATGCGGCTCAGGCTACGCGGTCCGCGCGCCTGCCCGCAGTGCAGCTGCGCCGGCGGGGTCGCCGCTGCAGGCGGGCGCTTGTGGCCAGCGCAGGCCAATGGCTTTGCCCAGGCTCCCCGCAGGCAGTGAGCCGCTGAGCGACGTGCCGCTCAGCAGCCGTGCCCTGCGTCGGCGCCGCCGGAGGCTCGCTGCACCGCCACCCCAAGCCTGCCACGACTCCGTGCCAGGAGGCGCCGCGCGTCATGCGGCGCGGCCGCAAACCGGCGGCCCCGCCCATGGCCGAGTCGCGTCAGGGGCGCAGCTGCGTGCATAACTATACAACCTGAGACGTGCACCGCCGGCCACAGCCCACTACGTGGCGCTCGCGTAAGGCACGGGCCGGGGCGCAGGCGCGCACGGGCTGTGCACGGGCGCACCGCCACGCTGCGCCACCGGCGCGACTCGTCGCACGGGCGACGCGCTTACCCGGGGCGGGCGCAGCGCGCCGCGTGTCGCCGCGCGTCCGCCACAGTGGCGGGTGGCGCGGCCGTCGTCGGCGGCCGTCGCGGTCGCTCGCAGGGCCGCCGCGGCGCCGGCGCCTGCCGGGGCGGACAAGGAAACGGACAAGGAGGCGGAGTGGCCGAATTGGCAACCAGGTGACGCGGCACGTGGCGCGGCGCGGCGGATGGCACCCCAAGCGGCGCGCGGTGACGCGGAGATGCGGCGCAAGCGCCGCGCCGCGCCGCACCTGTGCCGCCGCCGCCGCCGCCGCAGCATATGTCGCCGCGAGCGACTTCGTGCGAGATCACCTATCATCGCCGCAACCCCGAGCTATCCATTCCCGCAGATCGCGCCCATCCTGCTGGCCGGGTCGACGGAATCACAGTGTGAGTGGGCACGGCGGCGCAGCGGCCCGCCGGCCGCGCCGCCGCAGAACACAGAACTGACCGGCAGACTCGGTCGTCTCCAGACGACCCCAGCTCCCCAGGCCCCCGCCCGTGGCCGCGGCCCCCGCCGGTCGCCGCTGCTCAGGCGCCGCCGCTCGCTGCCGCCCGGCGCCCGCCTGCCGCGCGCAGGCCTCCGCCGCCGCAGATCGAGCCGGCCCCATCCCGGCCGACGATCTCGGCGCCCGCCCCGGCTCCGCCGCCTCTGGCCGCCCGGCCGCCGGCCGCTGCCGCCGCCGCCGCTGCTGCGGCTGCTCCTGAGGCCCTCCCCGCGTCCGCTGTCGGCGCTGCGATGGACTACAAGCCCACCACCGCGCACAACCGCCGCCCCGTCAGCATGAACCCGCACGCGCGCACCAGCCACGACCGCGACGATGGCTACGGCGACGCCTACACGGCGTCGGCCGGCATCGACTCGATCTACTCGGGCACGGACGCCGACCGCGCCGAGTCGCGCGACTTTCTGTCGGTGACGGGCTCGTCCGAGCACTCGTCGTACTCGTCGCACGCCCACGCCGGCCCGTCGCACGCGGCGCAGGCCTCGCCGGTGTACGCGGCCCGCCAGTACGGCCACCCGTCGCCGTCGAGCGCGTCGCCCAAGACCTACACGTACCAGAGCCCGCCCGGGCCCGCGTACTACGGCGACTACTATGCGCCGGCGTCGCCCAAAAAGGGCCTGCCGGCGTACGGCACGGGCTCGCCGGCGTCGCCCGGCCGGCCGTCGCTGGTCAGCCAGCTGCAGTCGCTGAACGTGGACTCGCCGCCGGCGCAGCGGCACTCGGTCGCGGTCTACCCGACGGGCGCCCACGGCTCGCCGGCCGCGAGCCCGTCGCCGGACGTCGTCGTGCCCGCGCCGGGCTTCTCCAAGGTGCGCTATCCGACGGACATGCACCCCCGCAAGAACGCGCAGCCGCTGCACCGCCGTGCGAACCCCGACGGCGGCTTTATGAGCGTAAGTAGCCGCGCGGCCGCGCTGACCGCAGCCCCTCCAGGGCCTCACCGTCCACCTCGCGGCCACGTACCGCATCTGCGACCCCGGCTTCAAGTACGAGTCGTCGCGCAACCCCCGCCGCGTGCTCACCAAGCCGTCCAAGGGCACCAAGAACAACGGCTACGACAACGAGGACTCGGACTACATCCTCTACGTCAACGACACGCTCGGCGGGCAGCACGACCAGCAGAAGTACCTCATCCTCGACATCCTCGGCCAGGGCACGTTCGGCCAGGTCGTCAAGTGCCAGAACCTCAAGACCCAGGAGGTCGTGGCGGTCAAGGTCATCAAGAACAAGCCGGCGTACTTCAACCAGAGCATGATGGAGGTCTCGATCCTCGAGCACCTGAACTCGGTCGTCGACCGCAACGACGAGCACCACCTGCTGCGGCTGAAGGACAAGTTCATCCACAAGGAGCACCTGTGCCTGGTCTTCGAGCTGCTGTCGTCGAACCTGTACGACCTGATCAAGCAGAACCAGTTCCGCGGCCTGTCGACGTCGCTCGTGCGCGTGTTTGTGCAGCAGCTGCTGGACGCGCTGTCGGTGCTCAAGAACGCCAAGCTGATCCACTGCGACCTCAAGCCGGAGAACATCCTGCTCAAGTCGCTCGAGTCGCCGGCGATCAAGGTCATCGACTTCGGCTCGGCCTGCCACGAGCGCCAGACGGTCTACACCTACATCCAGTCGCGGTTCTACCGGTCGCCCGAGGTGCTCCTCGGCCTGCCGTACTCGGCGTCCATCGACATGTGGTCGCTCGGCTGCATCGTGGCCGAGCTCTTCCTCGGCCTGCCGCTGTTCCCGGGCTCGAGCGAGTACAACCAGATGTCGCGCATCGTCGACATGCTGGGCATGCCGCCGACGTGGATGCTGGACATGGGCAAGCAGACGTCCGAGTTCTTTGTCAAGGTCACGGACGCGTACGGGCGCAAGTCGTACCGGCTCAAGACGGCCGAGCAGTACTCGCGCGAGCACAAGACCAACGAGCAGCCGAGCAAGCGGTACTTCTCGGCCACGCAGCTGCCGGACATCATCACGTCGTACCCGATGCCCAAGCGCAACATGAGCCCGGCCGAGGTCGACAAGGAGTTCCAGAACCGGACGGCGTTCCTGGACTTTGTGCAGGGCCTGCTCAACATGAACCCGCTCGAGCGGTGGACGCCGCAGCAGGCCAAGATGCACCCGTTCATCACCAACCAGGGCTTCAGCGGGCGCTTTGTGGCGCCGCCGCACCAGAGCCTGGCCAAGCCGGGCGAGGACGACAAGAAGCGCGAGGCGGACGCGAGTCCGCGGTCGTCTGCTGCTGGCCAGCACGCGCACGCGCAGCAGCAGATGCACGCGCAGCAGCAGCTGCAGCACGCGTACCGCGCGCAGGCGCCGCAGTCCGCCGTGCCGACGTACTCGACGGGGTACCAGCCGACGCTGACGCAGACGCACGGGTACGATGCCGGCGCCGACCCGGCGTACTACGGGCACCAGGGGTACCACGGGTCGGCGCACGGCGCGGGGCACGGGTCGGGTCACGGGTCGGCGCACGGGTCGGCGCACGGGTCCGCCCACGGGTCCGCCCACGGGTCCGCCCACGGGTCGACCCACGGGTCGCACTCCTCCGCGCACTCGTCCGTCCACTCGGCCGCCCACGCCGCCGGCCACTCGCTCGGCCACAGCTCGTACGCGCCCGTCAACCCGTACCTGACGTCGCCGCAGCACAACGTCTACGCGCAGGGCGCGCTCTCGGCCACGTCGTCTGCATCGTCCACGCGGTCACACACGCGCACCGACCGGCCGCGCGCCGCCACCATCGGCAACATCGACCCGATTCCGCCGCAGCTCCAGCGCGCCAGCCACCTGATCAACGCCGCCGACCCGATCCGCCAGCAGCCCTCGCCCGCGTACTTCCCGCCGCCCGAGCTCGGCTACGACGGCAGCCAGGGCAAACAGCGCAAGCCGTCGTCGTACCGGCAGGGCGACATCATCCGCAGTCTCGAGGACGGCCTCTCGGCGCACCACTGGCCGTAGGCGTTTAGTGTACATACGAGCACGACCGCGGCGCTGGTCGGGATCCCTGTGCAATGGGCTCCAGTTTTGAAAATGCTGTTTTGTTGTTCTACGTCTAGAATATATGTTCTATGAGCTTTTATTAGCGACCGGCTCTGCCGTTACATGATGACCTCGTTCTCGACGTCGGTCTTGATCTCCTTGTGGGGCAGGACCACGCAGTTCTGGCAGCGGACCTCGTCGCCCACGACGACGTCCTGGGCCAGGATGGTCACCGTGTGCACGCGCGCGCCGTTCTTGACCACCGTCGACAGGTGGTCCGCCGGCGGCGTCGGCGTGCCCTCCACGCGCGCCCAGTTGCCGACCTTGACGCCGCGCGCCAGGATCGAGTACAGCACGCACGCGCCCGGCCGGACCTCGGTGTCGTCGAGCACGATCGACTCCTTGATGCGCGCGCCGGCGCCGATCTTGGCGTGCGGCCCGATCGACACGTTCGGGCCCAGCTTGGCCGTCGGCGACACGATCGCCGTCGGGTCGATGTACACCGGCGGCAGGATCGTGGCCGAGGCCTTGGCCAGGTTCGGCGCGTCCGGGTCGAGCTGGAACAGCTTCTGCAGGTACAGCGCGTTGGCGGGCACGGCCGAGCCAGCGGTCTTGATCTGGCGCCAAAAGTCGCGCGTCTCGTACACAAAGAAGCCGTCGTCCTGGGACAGCCGGGTGAGGATGTCCTGCTCGAGCCGCAGGATCTCGCCGCCCTCCTCGCCGATGGGCGAGGCCACGGCGGCCTCGTGGCGCGCGTCGCGCGCCTCGCGGATCGTGGTGAAGATCGACTTGTCGAACAGGTACACGCCGCCGTTGATCAGGTTCGAGATGTGCGTCTCGGGCTTCTCGACGTAGTGCACGACCTTCTTGGTCGCCGGGTCGGCCACGATGCAGCCGAAGTTGGACGCGACCTGCGTCGGCACGCGGATTCCGAGGATCACGGCCTTGGCCGCCTTCTCCTCAGCCATGTGCAGCATCTCCTTGAGCGGGAACGAGCAGCACACGTCCGCGTGCAGCACGAAGAACTTGTCGGGGTTGCCCTTGAGGATCACGTCGCGGAAGTGGTACAGGCCGCCGGCCGTGCCGAGCGCCGTGTACTCGCGCAGGTACTTGATCGTGAACTGCGGGAACTCCTTGGCGGCGTCGGCGAGGAAGTCCTTGAAGATGGCGTCGTCGTAGAAGCCGACGAGGAGGACCTCCTTGATCGTCGGCACCGTCGTCAGCGCCGACAGCGCGTGCGACAGGATCGGCCGCCCGGCGACCGGGAAGAGGACCTTGGGGATGTCGAGCGAGAGCGGGCGGAAGCGCGTGCCGCGGGTGCCGCCGCCGACCTGGGGGTCAGCGCTGGGCAACGATGCGCCGCACGGTGTGCGGCTCAGGCCAGCCGCACGGCGCGCGGCTCGCTGGCCGCGCCGCACGCAGTGCGGCGCGCGCGCGTACTCACCAGAATCAGTGCCTTGGAGGACATGTCGAATGGATGATCGGTACCAACTGCGTGCGTGCGTAATCGGTGACGTTCGTCTGGCGAAATCTGACGCCGTCGGGGGGACAGGCGCTCAATAAATAGCTGTGACCGTGCCCAAGCAAGCGACGATGGCCTGTCGCCGCACCCACATTGGGCAGAATAGAGTTCGCAGCAGATCACGGTCGCGCGTGGCGCATGCCACGTTGACGTAATTGCTGAGCGATACGGCCAAGCTTGGCCGCCGGCTGGCGGTCGGCCGGCCGCGCGCAGCCAGTGGCAGGCAGGGGGGCCGTCGCGGTCGTCGCCGAGGCCGAACGCGGCGTCGTGTGTCCGAATGTGTGACGGCCTGTACGTCTGTGGCTAGGTGGCCGCCGCTTCGGTGCGTCCGCGCCGGCGGTGCCGGCCACGGGCCGGCCAGATGCGCAGCCAGCGCGCCCGCGCTATCGCGGCGTCCCCGCGTGGCCTCCCGCGCGGCCGACGGCGCTAGCCAACGGCGGCTAGCGGCTGGCGACGATCGCCGAGTCAGCTGATCCGTGCGGCGCGCCGCGTCCGCGCGAACCGCGTGGAAGGTCCCGGGCGGCACCAGATGGTGCTGGGCGCACCGCACCGGTGCGGCCGCGTTGGCGGCTGCGTCGGGCAGCTGGGCTGGGTCGGAGCGTCCTGCGTGACGGCTGCAGCGGACGTGGACGGATGTGGGCAGCTGCTGCCGCCGCACGCAGCGCGGCCGCAGCCACCGGTCAACCACGGAGAGGCGGCGGCCGTCCTGAGCGTGCCGGCATGCTCCGGCTGCCGGTTCGCGTTGACTTGGCGGCTGGCTGCCGCGGCGCCGCCGGCGACGCAGTGGCGAGGGCCGGCGCCGCACGGCTGCACCGCCGCGCACCGCCGCGCGCACCGCCGCACGCACCGCCGCGCGGCGGCTGCGAAACGCCCGCGGCTGCAATAGTGGCCTGCGCCACTTGTGTAACGCAGATGAGTCCACTGGCCACTGATCAGTGGTACCGGCCACTACGCCCGTCCTCTGCAGTCCTTGCCGCGGCCACTGCGCGCGCATCGCGTCGCCAGCGGCCGTCACCCATGGGTTTCCTATGCGGCACGGTCCGCCCCTTCGCGGCCCAACATGGCCAGTCCGCTACGCTGGGTTGCCCCGCTTACCCCTCGACCGCTCTCCGCTGACGCGCCGCTTACATAGCCGGCTAGGCAAACTGGGTCTGGTCCCAGCTCTCAGCGGCTCGGTCATCAGACACGTACGCGAGGCGCATGACCGACGTGTCGCGCCAGTGTCGCAGGTGCGGGCGCGACCCGCGCCTGTGGCTGAGTAATACGAGCCGGATACCATCACGGCTTTGTCATTCGGCTGCGCGGTTGCGTGTACCAACTTCTTTCTATTATGTGCTATTCAACTTCTCGGGCCTCGGCCATGCACTGCAAAAGCAGTGCTTGCTGCTTCGTAAGCGCAGCGTGCGCCGGCTTATCGCTCTCTCGCAGAGCGGGCGGCGCGACCGGAGTGCGGAGCGGGCTCAGGGCCTCGTCTAGATCGATCGGCAGCGTGGCTGCCGCTGTCCACGTTTACAGACAGCAGAACACAGGACCAGAGCTGTAGGCCGGGCGGTAGATCGGCGTGGCGCCATAGTACGAGCCCGGGGCGTAAATCGGCGCGGTCGGGTACAGGCCAGGCGCGACCACAACTGTAGGGCCACGGCGAAAGAAGCCGCCGTGGTGACCGTGGTGGCCATGGTGGTGGAAGCCGCCGTGGTGTCCAAAGCCGCCGTGGTGTCCAAAGCCACCGTGATGTCCTCCGTGGTGTCCCATTATGATGTTTGTAGGGTGTGGTAGAAGTAGATTGGTAGCGAAGATGTTTTACCGAATTTTTGGTAAAAGTAATATGTAGCTTTCTCACGTGTGAAGCTTACCGCGCTGGGATGATGGTCTCTAACGGTGCGCCGGACTGGAGATTTATAGTCGTGGGGTTGGCAGCAGTGGGGCCTTGACCAGGGCCATTTGTCATGCCAACGTCGGTGGCGGTGCGGGCAAGGCCGACGGCAGCGCCCGAGGCGCGGCTACGTGCGGCTCGGCTACGTGCGCGGCTAGCGGCGGTCTGCGGGTCCGGGTGTGGCGCGTGCGCGGCAGCGGCAGGCGATGACGCGGCGCGGGTGGCAGTGCACGGGGCGCAGGCGAGGCGCAGCGGCGGCCGGGTGGCAGGCAGCGTCATAATCGTGGCCGAGGTGGCGGTGCGCGCGGCCGCGGGAGGCCCGCTGCGCGCCGACGCCGGAGGGCGCGCACCGGCGGCGCCGCGTGGCTGCTGGGGCGCAGCGGCCGTGGCTCCGTGGCGCTGCCGGCGCCAGGGTGGGCGCCAACCGCGGCTGCGCGGGCGCCGTGGCTGAGCCTGCGCCACGGTCACGAGTCGGGCCTGCGGGTCGCCGCGCGGCCGCCGCCGGCCGCAGCGGGTCAGCGGGTCGGCGCCGCGTCCACCGCCGCCCGGCGGGTCGCAGTATGCGCGCAGTCGTCACGGCGCCCGGGGCGGGTCGCCGTGTGGCGCGGGTCCTATCAGGTGGCAAGGCATGCGCCCGCGCGCGCGAGACAGTTGCAGCCGCAAGCGGTGCGCAGCACACAGACCTAACCCTCGCCATCCTACTTTTCGACCGAATTTCCTTTCCTTCTTCTTTTTCTCTTCTCCTTAAAACCTCGCAAGCCCCGTCCAAAGCACCAGCTCAGCGTCCGGTCGAATCTTTAGTATTCAGGCCCATCTTCGTCTCGAAGATCACACACACCTAGTCCGTCACCGCGTTTCTTTACCTAGTATATGTCTACGTCCATCGAGAATCTCAAGACTTTTGGTAAGATTTTTTTCCGCCCGCCGCGTCGACCGCGCTGACCGCCAGATCCTTTCGCCGACACTGGTGACGACGACATCAGTCAGCCGACCAACTACATCCACATCCGTATCCAACAGCGTAACGGACGTAAGACCCTGACCACGGTCCAGGGCCTTCCTCAGGAGTATGACCAGAAGCGCATTCTCCGCGCCTTGAAGAAGGACTTTGCGTGCAACGGTACCATTGTTAAGGATGACGAGCTCGGAGAGGTTATCCAGCTCCAGGGCGACCAGCGCGTGAAGGTGATGGAGTTCCTTTCGTCGCAGCTCAACATCCTGAAGAAGAACATCAAGATCCACGGATTTTAGGTCTGCCCCGCGACGGCCCAGCCGGCGCCCCGCGCCGCCGCCGGGCCTCGCCGCGCAGACGCGATGTTCGCTGGCCAGCAGCTGTGTGTGGCGGCGGGCCGCCTGCCTGGCTCGGCGCCTGCCGCCGCCGTGGCCGTTAGACTTGTATCATTAAGGGTTGGTTGGTTATAAATACTTTATAATTACATGCTCCTACTGGTCTTTTTAAATGCGTCTATGAATGTAAACCAAACGTCCGTGCCATGCGATTCGTGTCCCTCTGCTCAGCGCAGGAAGCTGCTCGACGCCGACTCGTTGGCGTCGAAGTCGTCGTCGTCGCGCGCCTCGGAGCCGGCCCGCGAGCCGGCCGCGGACGGCGCGCGCCCGCCGATGATGATGGCCTCGCTGCCGACCATCATCAGCGCGCTGTTCTCGAGCGACGAGCGCACCGAGGCCTTGTGCTGGCGCCGCACGACGTCCTCGACCGCCTCTTCGCTCGAGTCCATGTCCTGCAGCGAGAGCTCGGCCAGGTTGTAGTTTTTCATGCCGAGGGCGGCGACGAACGCGCACGCGGCGACCGCGAGCGCGGCCCAGACAAGGACCGACATGACGTGCTCGTACGCGTCGACGAGCTTGGCCCGCAGCTCGGGCTGCTGCTCGAACGCGTGCCGCGCAAACTCGATGTCGCCGTAGATCTGGTCGAGCATGTCCTGGGCCGTGTCGGGCAGGTTGCGGCGCAGCGCGGCCGGCAGCAGCGACGTCCACAGCGCGCCCGAGATGGCCGCGCCGATGGCCGAGCCGACCGAGAACACGGTCAGGAACAGGGCCGTGACCGGGGCGATGTCCTGGTGGGTCGCAAAGGCGCGCGCGCCGGGCGCACTGTTGGCGTCCGTCACGGGCACGACCGTGCATGCGGCCTGGACGCCAAGCTGGGTCGGCACCGAGATCAGGCCGCCGCCCACGCCGGCCAGGACCTGCGAGAACGCGAGCTGCAGGAGCGAGGCCGTGCCCGAGCCGCGCGTGACGTGCATCGTGATGATGCCGCCGATGTAGACCGGCACGCCCACGAGCACCCACGGCTTGTACTTGGACGAGTACTTGATGACGAGCGAGACCAGGATGGCCGACACCGTCGACGAGAACGAAAAGGCCTGGACGACGCGGCCGGCCGACGCGGTGGTGACGTCCGGCGCGCGCGACACGATCAGGAACGAGAAGAAGTACGGCTGGAAGATGTTGAAGGCCATGTCGTAGAAGAGGATGAGAATGCAGCCGCACGCGATCGTGCGGTTGCGCAGCACGCGCAGGTTGAGCAGCGGCCGCGGCGCCAGCGCCGGCTGCGATTCCCAGAAGAAGAAGAAGCCGGTGAGGACGACACCGGCGACGAGCATGCCCACGATTGGCGGCGAGCCAAACTGGGCACCGCCGGCGAGCGGCGTGTGCGAGATGGTGAGTGGGATCAGGATAAGCGCAAATCCGGCGGCAAAGAGCAGCATGCCCACCACGTCGAGCTCGAAAAAGACGGCCTTGGCGCGCGACCACGGGTCGCAGACGCCCTGCCAGGGGTACTCCGGCAGCACGCCGAGCTTGGCCGCGCGCCGCTGGTTGAACCAGAGCGTGGCCAGCAGCGGCGAGCACGCCACCGGCACGAGAAAGATAAAGATGCCGTAACCCCAGCGCCACGAGAAGTTGAGCGTGACCACGTTGGCGATGCCCGGGCCCAGCCAGACCGTGGCCAGAAAGGGCAGGTCGGGCAGGACCGAGAACAGCGCGCGGTTGAGCAGGTCGGTCGTGTCGGCGACGAAGATCTGCTGCAGCGTCAGCAGGCCGGTCGTGCCCGACGCCGAGAAGATCTGGGACGAGATGTACGCGCCCACCGAGCCCGAGAACGCCATCTGCACAAAGCCAAGCGTGTACAGGCTGAGCGCGAACATGAACGCCTCCATGCGGCCGAACGTGTTGGCGATCTTGGCGATCGGCGCCTTGACGACGGCAAACAGGATGCCCTGGACGACCTGGACGGTCGCGAGCAGCGAGTGCAGGTGGAACTCGGACGTGGCGAACGGCGTCAGGATCGACGTCGTCTGCGTTGCCAGCGACATCATGAACGCCAGCGACAGCAGGCCGATGTAGGCCGTGTAGAGGGCCCTGCGCGTCCACGTGTGCGACAGCACCGCCAGGCGCTGCACGCCGGCCTGCGTGCTGATGTCCGCGGCCGAGCCGAGCGAGCGCTGGTCGTCGAGCTCGAGATCGAGGTCGTCGTCCGAGTACACGGTCGACGGCGGCGACACCCGGTCCGTCGTGTACGTACTCGACGCGGCCGACGAGAAGAGCTTGGCCGCTGGCAGCGAGCCCGCGAGCGTGCGTCCCGACGCCGGCGACTGCGACAGCCCGACGCCGTCGTTCTCGCCGCCGCCTACGGGCGACAGCGGGTGATCCGCGATCGGGTCAAGCTGGTTTGCTCGCGGCGACCACATGATCTCTGCGCTTGTCAGTCCATGTCTCTGCCGCAGCGTGGCCGCGCCGGCGGCGGACGCGGTGGTGGCCACGGCGGCGGCGGCGCCTGCGGGCGTTGAGCTGCGGACGGGCGCGACGGGGGCGACGGTGGTGCCGGCGCCTGCGGAGCCGGCGGATGCGCCAGACGCGGCCCGACTGCCTGAGCGGACGCCCGCGGCCGGGCGGCCGCCGTCGTGAGCGGTGCGGACGGGGGGGCTCGCACCGCCACCCCAGCCGCTGCGACCGCCGCTGTGGTCGTGGCGGTCGCCGTCCGGCTGGTCACCGCGTTCGGGCCCTCCGTGCGCCCCCGGCGCGCCGGGCCACGTCTCTTGAGCCCACGCTGGCATACTTACTCTTTGGCTGGTCTTACTGTCGCGGACGAGCAACAGAGACCTGGAAGATCGCCAATTGTGTAGCCTGGCGGCCGTGGTCCAGCCAGTCTGATCTTGGCGTGGTGTCGCGAGTTCGCGCAAAATGCCTCTGTCCCGATTGCGACCGGCCGGGTCTGAGGCTTTGCCCATTTAGTGGGTGGATGCCGTGACCGGTGTGTTGGCTCGGCGCAGGTGACCTGCGCCACGCCTGGGCGCTGGACGCCGGCCAGATTGCCCACACGGTCACCCCAACCGCGCGACCGCCCGCTCCAGACCGGGCCGATTCGCGGCCGGCCGCGGCGGGCCGGGCTGCTGGATCCGTTCAGGCACGTACCAGGGCAACGGTTCCGCGGACTGTGTATAGTTGCCCGGCCGCGGCGTAGCGCCGGCTGACCTCAGGGGTCGCTACGTACGCGGCGCGGCGCCTGCGTGCGGACCCAGTGCGCGGGGTCGCCTGCAGCGAGCGCGGTCGCGCCGGTGCCGGGCGGCCGCCGGGGCCTGACGCGGCTCGACGCACGCCTGCGTAGTGGCGCAGACGCGCGCCGGCGCCAACGGTGCGCTACAGCTGCGCTGGCAGCGCGCTGAGCTGGCGACCCAATGGCGGGCGGCCTGTTCGTAATCGACGCCGGTGGAGCTGGCGACGGACGGTCGTGCGAGCGGCTGCGAGCCGCCGTCCGCCGTTGCGGCGAACAGGACGCTACTGGGGAGGCACGTGCGGCTGGGACGCTGGACGCCCCGCTGACAGGCACCGCCACGGCGTGGCGCGGCGAGCCGCGACAGCGCCTCTGGGGCGTAGCAGACGCGCCGGGCCGCTGCCGCCGCTGCGACGCGGCCGCGCCGGAGCCGAGCCGCTGAGCGTGCGGCGCAGTCACGTGCTCCGAACCGGCCTAGAACCGGCCCAGAATCGGCCTAGAAGAGGTCCGCGAGCGTGGCAAGAACCCGCCAGCGCCGCCTGCGTGTGCGCCTGTGGCTTGCTGCGCCCGAGTCGCGAGTCTCGTGGCACCGCTCGCTTGCGGCGGCTCCCGTGGCCTCAGTCCTCGACCGCTCGGGCTCATCCGCGCTGATCCACGACCGCACCGTGCACGGCCGCCGTCAGGCCCCGATCCGGCCTCCGAGTCACCCGCGGCCCCAGTGCCGGCCGAGCACCCACGGCCTCTCAGTGATCCGCCTCTTAAGCGCTCCTGCCGCTCTGCTCTCAACGGAGGCAATCTGGCCGAGTTGGTCTAAGGCGTGAGATTAAGGTTCTCATCTCTTCGGAGGCCTGGGTTCGAATCCCAGGGTTGTCATTTTTGGTGCGGCGCGCTATGGGTTACCCGGCATCCATCTCTTCCCCGCGCGCCGCTCTCCTCTCCCCCATGGCCTCCGACGCAGCCGGCCCGCGCCGCCTGTTCTCGTACGCGGACTCGCCCGACATAAGTACGTGCCTCCCGATCCCGCTGACCCAGTCCGCGCGTCCAACAAGGATGCCGGCGTCCAGGCGACCCTCCGCGACCATCTCGCAACCGTCCTCCGCAACGTCTACGGCGCCCGATTCATCCACCAGTATGCCGCCGAGATCGCCACGGCCACCGCCGTCACGTACCACTCGCTGACCACGGTGATGGGCTCGCGCACGCTCGGCGAGGAGTACTGCGACATCGTGCGGATCGACGCGCACCAGCGCGGCCTGCCCGGGCTGGGCCGGCGCGCTGGCATGGTCGCCGCTCACACGCTGCTGCCGTACGTCCTCGCCCGCAGCATGCCGGCCATCCGGCGGCGGCTGCAGGCGCGGCTGGAGGCCGCGCTCGAGACCAGCTCTGGCTGGCGCCAGCGCCTGCAGGCCCACGTTCTCCACAACCTCGGCACGTTGACCGCGGCCGAGAACATCTACCTGAGCCACCTGGCCGTGTTCTACGTCTTTGGCGCGTACTTTCACCTGTCCAAGCGCGTCTTTGGCGTGCGCTACATCTTCCCGCGGCGGCTGCCGGCCGGCGAGCGGCCGGGGTACGAGATCCTGGGCATTCTGCTGGGCGTCCAGCTGGCCGTGCGGCTCTACCGGCAGATGCGAGCCCTGGTCCCCGCGGAGGCGTCGGCGCCGGCGCCGGCGCCGCCGCGGCCGCAGATCGACCTCGAGGACAGCAGCCAGCTGACGTTCATCGTCGGCGAGGCGTCGCGCAAGTGCACGCTCTGCCTGTCGTTCATGAAGGACCCGGCCGTGACGCCGTGCGGCCATCTGTTTTGCTGGACGTGCATCTCCGAGTGGTGCAGCGAAAAGGTACGTTTGCGCCGGGCGCGCTGACCCAGGCCGAGTGCCCGCTCTGTCGGCGCGGGGCCAAGGAGCAGAACATCCTGCCGATCCGGTGACGGTGTACTTAGACTCTATTTACAATGTTTCAGTGCCTCACAGCCGGAACACCTGCTTTTTCTTGCCCTTCTTGCCGCCGCTCTCGACGGCGGCCTCCCACGGGCTCTGGGGCGCCGAGCTCGCCGACGCGGCCACGGCCGAGGCCCAGCCGGACGCGGGCGCGGCCGGCGCCGGCGCGGGCGTGCGCCGTTTGGGGGCCGACGGCAGCGCCGGGAACTCGCTCAGGTTCGTCCGCGGCGGCGCGGCCGGGCCGCGGTGGCTGCTGGCCGACGACGGCCGCGACGAGTCCGCGAAGCTGATCTTGGACGACTGCGCGGTGCCGGCCGCGGCCGACTGCGACGCGGGCACCCACGACGTGGACGCCAGCAGCGACGACGACGACGGGAAGGCCGAGCCGACGTGGAGCGCGGCCACGGACGACGCCAGCGAGCCGCCGCCGGCGGCGGCCGGCGGCGGCGACATCGGGATCGCGCGCCGGGCGCCGAGCGTGGCCGGCGCCGGGAAGTTGGACGCGGTCATGCGCGGCACAGCCGACGACTGCGTGCGGCCGCCCCAGGCCGAGGCCACGACCTGCTTGCGCGGCGGCACCTTGGCGCGCGCGGTCGCCGCGCCGGCCGTCGGCAGCTCGGGGTACTCCTCGTTCTTGACCTGCCAGGCCGAGCACGCCTTGAGCAGCGCGTCGTGCTTGGGCGGGTCGGAGGACTCGAACAGCTCGGCCAGCTCGCGGACGACGAGCGTGATCTCGCTCTTGTCGGTCCGGAACAGGTCGTTGTAGCGCGCGATCACGTCCGTGGCCGCCAGCTCGCCGTCCTTGAACTGCGTGTTGATCTGCCGAAACGTCTGGTAGCGGTCCGCGTCGTTGCGGAGCAGCGCCTTTGCGCGCTCGTCCAGCCGGCGGTGCCGGAACAGCTCGAGCTCGCTGGGCGCGGGCGGCCGCGGCGCCCGGCTGTCGTCGACGTCGGCCCACTCCGCGGCCGCGCGCGCCGCCGCCGGCGCCCGCGACGGCCGCGCCGGCGCCGACAGCGCCGCGCCGAACTGGCGGGCCGTGCCCGGCCGCGCCGGCTCGGCCGCCGGCGGGTTCTGCAGCGCCAGCGTGCGCTGGAACGCCAGCTCGTCGCGCGTCAGCGGCCGCGCGGCCGTCGCCCGCACCAGCGTCTCGCGCGGCACGCGCGACCGCGACGACCCCGGCTGCGCCGCGCCCATCAGCATGCTCGGCTCGATCGTCCGCGCCGACCGCGACGACCCGTACACGCTCGCGTGCTCCTCGATCTGGTGCACCTTGAGGTCCACGTCGTTCTCAAACACCACAAACTTCTTCTCCAGGCACGAGTTGACCGGGCACAGGAAGTGGTCGGCCCGGAAATGCGCCTCGAGCGCGTCGTAGTTCTGGAAGTACCGCGCCTCGGACGACGCCGTCAGCGCGCGGTCGCAGATGTGGCACCGCTCGTGCGCCTCGCGGTAGTGCGCGTTCAGCTCGTCCTGCGAGTAGTACCGCGTCCGGCAGAACTTGCAGTCGGGGTGGCCGGTGAAGCCCTCCTCGTCGCCCTCGCGCTCGTGCAGGCTGAGCGCCTTGGCCGTGTACATCTTGAACTCGCGCGTGAACGCCTTGCGGTGGCGCGTGCACAGCGGGCACAGCGACTTGTGGTGGACCTCGGTGACGTGCTTGCGTAGGTCTGCCCAGCTCGTGCACACCCGCCGGCAGTTTTTGGCCGGGCAGTTGAACCGGAGCAGCCCGACGGCCTCGTCGATCACGGCCTGGCTGTCGCTGTCGGCCCCCAGCTTGTCGTCGTGGGCGACCAGGGCCGCCGGCTCAAAGTCCTCGAAGCGCTTGGTGCCGTCGGCCGTGAGAATGATCCGGTCGTTGACGGTCTGTGTCAGCGTGCCCGGCAGCCACTTACTCGGCAGTGCACGCACGCGTTCGTCTTGTAGAGCGCACGCATGCGCAGCGCGCAGACGTGGCACGCGACGTGGTTGCACGGTCCAATGGCGTAGTACTTGATCGGCTCGGCGCAGATGAAGCAGATCTCGGCCTGGGTCAGTGCGGTCTGGGCTCCACCAACCTCGTCTGTGCCGGCCTCGGCGGCGTCGCCGAGCGTGGGGGCGGCCGCGGCCACGGCAGGCTCGCCGCTGCCGGCCTCGGGCTCATCGCGGGGCTTGCCCTTGGCCTCCTTCGGCCGGCCGGCGTTCTTTTTCGGCCGCGGCCGCCGGTTCTTGCCGCCGGCGGGGCCGGCGCCGGCACCGCCGGCGCCGCCGTTCGCGCTACCTGCGTCGGTCTCGGCCATGCCGATGCTGTCTGCGGGCCGTGTGCGGTCGTCCGATGGGCGCTGGAGGGGCAGCTTGGTCAAATGCGGGCAGAAAGCGGGCGCGGGCTCGCGTTTGAGCCACTTGAAACAGCTCTCGAGCTGCACACAACGATAGCCAGCCGCTCAAAGTCGCCGATGCCGTTCGGCCAACGAATATCTGGCCGTATGTTGCGCACTGGGTGCTGTCGGCCGACACTGCGTCGTGCCCGGCGGTTTTGCGTTCGTGGGGTGGTGTTTTACGGTAGTCGACGTTTTTGTCGTTACACGACAAAAACTCGTGATGTCTGCGGCAAATCTACGACCGCGGGGAGAATGTGACAGCTTTTGGCAGTATATACAAGGCGCCGGACAAGTTGCCGGGCCGATGGCCTGGACGCAGACGCGGTCGGGGGGAGGGCGACGCCGCGCGGTGTGCGGCTCGCCGGCATGAGCCGCACGGTGTGCGGCTCAATTCCACAAGCCCCGGCGGCGACCAGGAGGTGGCCGCCTGGTGGCGGGCTGCAAGCACTGGTGCCTGTGGTGCGTGATCTGCTGGGACGCCAGCCGACGGAGCTGCTGCCGGGGGCTCGATCGGAAGATCAGCCGCACACCGTGCGGCTAAGATGCCGAGAGCCTCTACCCCGGCGAGCGTGGCTGCGGGCAGCAGTGTGTGCGGCATCCAGTGAGCGCGCGACTGCGTAGAGGCGGATGGCGACGGGTCGGCGCCGGACGTGACGCGGCCGGTGCGCCGCACGCCGTGCGGCTGGAGCGCCGCACGTTGTGCGGCTGCCGTGCCGCTGCCGTGCCACACTTCATGCGGCTGCCGTGCCACATCCCATGAGCTGCCGTGCCACATCCCATGCAGCTGCCGTGCCACACCCCGTGCGGGTCCCAGCCGCACGGCGTGCGGCGCCGTCGTCCCCTACTCGTCCGCCCGGCGTCCCGCCCGCGGCCACGCCAGCCGCACAGACAGGTCCTCCAGCGACAGCTCCTTGAGGTCGATGTCGTCGTCCAAAAAGTGCAGGTCCGTGATCAGGTTCGGCTGGTCGGCCGGCACAAACGCGGCGTCGAGTTCGGCAAAGAGCGCGACCAGCTCGGCCTCGTGCGCGCGCTCGGCCGGCGTCAGACCGCGCTCGGTGATAGTGATGTTCCGCGGCAGGCCCGCGTCCGGGTCGCCCGTCAGGTGGCGCGCAACCAGGTCCGCCAGCTGGAACACAAAGTAGCCGTCCGCGCGCATGCGCTCGACCAGCTCACTCGCGCGGTCGTAGTCTTTGTAGAAGATGCAGTGGGCAATCGCACGCGCGTAGACAGAGCGCGACGGCGGCACGTTGAGCGCGGTGCGGTGCTGGTCCAGGTAGACCAGGCCGTCGGCATAGTCCGGGCCGTTGAACTGGACGGCGACCATGTTTTCGAGGATGGCGCGTGTCGGCGCCAGGCTGGCCGCCACCAGATGGCGGAACAGCTCGTCCGCGAGCGTCTTCATGCCGTTCGCCGCCGCCGCCGCCACCAGGTAGTGGTACATGGGCACGGACGCCGGCAGGCGGAACGCGCCGCGGTCGAAAAACAGCCGGACGGCGCCCTCGACGTCGTTGCGGTGCACGCATCCGCCCAGCAGCGTCACGAAGCACAGCTCCTCGACGTGGTCGTGGCCGTTGAAGTGGCCGACCGCGTGCAGCACGGCCTTCTCGGTGGCCGAGTACGACCGGCCGACGGCGGCCGAGACCACGTCCAGCGTCGGCTGGCTCAGCCGCACGCCCTTGCGGCGCGCCACAATCATGGTCGCCCACGCGTTGCCGATGTCCTTGTGGCGCGCAAACGCCTCGACCAGCGGCGCCAGCACATGCTCGTCCAGCGGCACGTCGCGCTCGACCAGCAGCCGCAGCGCCTGGCCGCCGAGGAACGGGTCGCCGTGGCGGCCGGCGGCCATCAGCACGTTCAGCAGCGTGCCGTCGTCCGGCAGGACGTTGCCGGACGCCACAGCCGCCTGCCACAGCCACTCGAGCGCGGCGTGGTCGAACGCGGCGGCGGCGGCGGCCAGCACCTGGCCCCACAGCCGCGCCGGCACGACCCCGTGGTCGTCCACAAACATGCGCAGCGTGCGCGTGGCCGCGGCCACGTCGCTGACCGCCAGCATGCCGTAGCAGACGTTTTCGTATGTCCGCGGCAGCACGTACTGGTCGTCGCGCTTGCACTGCAGCAGCGTCGCCAGCGCCAGCTCGTACTCGCGCGCCACCAGGTAGCTCTGGATCACGTACTTCCACTCGATCGGCCTGAGATTGTGGCCCTCGCGCCGGGCCAGCTCGAGCACGCGCGACCGCAGAAAAGGGTCCCGCGATCCGGACAGCACCTTGAACAGTTGCTGGAACGCCTGGGGCGTGATCATCGCATTGGCCTTGAGCTCCTCGACCAGCGCGAGCGCGTCGGCCAGCATCAGGCCGTTGCCGACATGCGCCATGGCCATCAGCACCTCGGCGTAGACCGGCGGCGGCGGGATCTGTCGCGCCGCGCGGATGCCGCTCGCCAGCTTGAACACGCTCTCGATCTGGCCCTTGCGGACGTATGCATGCATACGCGCGGCGACGCTCTCCCACGTCTCGCCGATGTAGGACGTGGAGTCGGCCGCCGCCGGGCCTTGCTGGCCGGCCGTCCGCGCGCCGTCGAGCTGCGCCAGCCCGGGGCTGCTGTAGATGCCCTCGCGCGTGCCGCGCGGCCGCCGGTCACTGCCGTCCGTGTCCGGCCGCCGCGGCGGCCGCGCCGTGCGTGTTCGTGCCTGGCCGGTCCGGCTCTCTCTGGCCGTCGTCGTCATCGCCAGGCCGCGCCCAGCCGTCGCCGGCGCCGGCGCCCGCCATGCCCGCGCCGACGACCGTGCCGGCCACGCAGCCGGCAGCAGTCGCAGTCTCATCGTTGTCTTCGGTCCGCGTGCGAGCGGCCGTGTGCTCTGGAGTCGAGCAGCGGGAGCGGCGGCCAAATTTTGCGTGACGCCGGGTAAGCGCCGCAGGGAATGCGGCTCGGCGCGCCGGCCGGCGCCGCACGCCGTGCGGCTTACTTACCCGGCCCAGTCCGCGCCGAAAGAGTCATCTTGAAATATTTTTTTGCCGGCACCGGCGACGAAGTCTGCAAACACACAACCATGGTCCAGAAGAAAGTTGGTGAGTGCGCCGGGCGCAGCGGGCGCGCGGGCCCGACCACCGCCCGCCCAGCGCCGTACGCCGGGCGCGCGCGCGGCGTGCCCTCCGCCGGCGCAATTGCACAACAAGGAAGTCGCTGACCCCCAGGCGTCCTCGGCGCGACCGGCTCCGTCGGCCAGAAATTCATTCTGCTCCTGAGCGAGCACCCCGACTTTGAGCTCTACAAGCTCGGCGCGTCGTCGCGGTCTGCCGGCAAGAAGTTCGCGGACGCGGTCAAGTGGCGCCAGACCGCCACGATCCCGGCCAAGGCGCAGCCGCTCGTCGTCGTCGAGTGCGTTGCCAGCGAGTTCAAGGACTGCGACGTGGTCTTCTCCGGCCTGGACTCGGACGTGGCGGGCGACGTCGAGAAGGCATTCGCCGAGGCCGGCCTGGTCGTGATCTCGAACGCCAAGAACTACCGGCAGGACCCCCAGGTGCCGCTGGTCGTGCCGCTGGTCAACACGGCCCACCTGGACATGGTCATCGAGCGGCAGGCGGCGGCGACCGCGGCCGGCAAGCCCAAGCCCGGCTACATCGTCTGCATCTCGAACTGCTCGACGGCCGGGCTGGTCGTGCCGCTCGCCGCGCTCCAGGCGAGCTTCGGCCCGCTGGACTCGGTCTTCGTGACGACGATGCAGGCCATCTCGGGCGCAGGCTTCTCGCCCGGCGTCGCCGGCTTCGACATCCTCGACAACGTGATCCCGTACATCTCGGGCGAGGAGGACAAGCTCGAGACCGAGACGCAGAAGATCCTGGGCTCGTACCAGGACGGCGCGTTCGCGCTGCAGTCGGACATCCGCGTGTCGGCGCAGTGCAACCGCGTGGCCGTCTCGGACGGCCACCTGGCGTGCGTCTCGCTCAAGTTCGTGCGCCAGCCGGCGCCGTCGCTGGACGAGGTCAAGGCGTGCCTGGCCGCGTTTGAGTGCGAGCCCCAGCAGCTGGGCTGCTTCTCGGCGCCCAAGCACACCATGTACGTGCTCGAGGAGCCCGACCGGCCGCAGCCGCGCCTGGACCGGTCGCGTGACGACGGCTACGCCGTCTCGGTCGGCCGCGTCCGCCCCGACAACATCCTGGACTACAAGTTCGTCGTGCTCGCGCACAACACCATCATCGGCGCGGCCGGCTCGGGCGTGCTCATCGCTGAGACGCTCCTGGCCAAGGGCGCCCTGTAAGCTAGTGCCGAACTGAATACATTATTGCTCAAAAGACGCCATGTGCTTCGCTGCCGGCGCGCGCCGCTGCGGCGGCCGCCGCTGGCCCGTTCGTCCGTGTCTCGCCCGCCTATTGCCGTGCTCGCCTGCCGTCAGCGCCGCCCGATCTGCGTCACTCACTTGAAGAGCAGGATGTGCGGTTCCGGAGCTGCCTGTCAGCGCCGCCGCCCGCGCCACCTACTGTGTGTCTCGTAGTGCTCCCAGCCGAGGCTCTGCGTGATGCCTAGCCCGCGCCACTCGTCCTCGGCCAGGATGCGCAGAGTGCCGGTCTTGTTGTCGATGTAGTCTCTCGGGATGACCTTGAGCATGCTCTTGGGCAGCGTGACGTGCCTGCGTGTCAGTGGTGCCGGGAGCGCCGCCGGCCGCCGCCGGCCGCCCGCCGCGGCCGCCGCGGCCGCGTGCGGCCGCCGATCCGGCCACGTACCGGTATTCAAATTTGTCGTCCGAGTACCTGCCGTCAGCCATGCGAATCACGCGCCCAGCGCCCATACCGGCTCGAGTAGTGGATGAGCTCCTGGAACTCATCCAGACGCGCCTTTTCGTTCTCGGTCAGCAGTCTGGGCTGTCGGCGGCGTGCGCGCTCCATTTCGTGCGTGCTCTGCTGGGGGATGGGCGGAAAGCGTAGTGAAAGAAAAAAATGTGTGCAAATTGACGCGCGCCGGCCGAAATTTCTAGGCGAAAACGGCCACGCCGACCACGGTGGATGAGCGCGCAGGCCTTCTACGCGCCTGGGAGTGCACAGACCGGGCTGGGACGGGCCGGGGGGATGCGTGGGTGCCGATGCGGCCTGGGGGCGGCGTGTGACGAGCGAACGCGTGCCGAGAGGCGGGCCGGCGGGGGCGGCCGCGGCGGACGTGCGGCGCGGTGCTGCGGCGCGGTGCGGCGCGGCGGGCGGTGCGGCGCGGGGTCCGCGGCGGCGGGCGGCTGACGGTGGCGACGCGTGCGGCGGACGCGCCGCACGCGCTGCGGCGAGGCCACGTGACCCGCACGCGTCGGCCGCGCGTCGAGCCGCACGCCGTGCGGCGCGCAGGAGCAGTAATTATACAGTATACATACACGCGCTACACGCGCTGGACGAGCACCCACACCACGATCCGCTCGCGCTCGCTGCCGTCGTTCGGCGTCGGCGTCGGCGTGCCCGGCTGCGGCGGCTGCAGCGGCGGCACCGGTGCGCCCGACCCGAACGGCGCGGCCGCGTGGACCATGCACTCGATCATGTTCATGCCGGGGCCCAGCGTGACGTCGTAGTACGACCGCGGCGGCACCGGCTCGTTCGGGTCCGTGCCCAGCATTGACCGGCGCATGCCGTTCGTCGCGGCCGTGATCGACGGGCTGAGCCGGCGCCCGTTCAGGGTCATGTAGAGGTTGTAGTTGCGCACGAGCAGCGACGTCGAGAGCGTGGGCGAGATCGTGACGACGTTGTGCGTCGCCGGCAGCGTGATCGTGTAGGACTGGAACACGTCCGTCTTGTGGGGCGGGAACGTGATCGAGTACGGCTGAGCGAAGGGGATGCGCGGCGCGGACGAGATCGAGAACATGGTCATGAGCGCGTCCGCGACGGTCTTGCCGTCCGGCCGCAGCCGGGCCTCCTCGGCGGGCTTGGGCGGCGTGGCGCCGTCCGTCGGCGGCTTGGGCACCGCCGGCGGCGGCACAGCCATGCCCGCCTGCTGTAGCACGTCCGCAGCCGAGTCTACCGGGGCGTCGATCCGCACGGACGCGCCGCGAGTCGCACGCGCCGGCGACGCCGCGTCCAGCGGCGGCCGGCCGCGGCGCGCCGGCGACGCCGGCGGCTCGGGCGCCGGCGTCGGCTCGTCCTCGTCCTCGTCCTCGTCCTCGTCCGCGACCGGCTCGGACACAGCGCGGGTCGAGATGCGGATTCGCTTTGGCCCACGGTCCTCCTCGCGCTCAACCGGCGCCGGGCTCTCGACTGGCTCCGAGTCCTTGCGGCCGCGCTTCTTGTTGCGCTTGCGGCGCGCGCGCTCGTCCTCGTCCTCGTCCTCCGCGCGGCCGCCCAGCGAGAGCTTGATCCGCGGCGCGGCGTCCTCCGGCTTGTCGTCCTTGACCGAAAGCCGCAGCTTGACCGGCGCCGCGCCCGTGTCCGGCAGCGCCGCGCGGCGCTCCTCCAGCCGCTCGCGGAAGTTGCGTTCCAGAAACTGGGCGTCCTCGTAGATGTCGCTCTGCTCCTCGTTGAACGTGAACGCGTTCGAAAAGATCAGGTTCACGTCGGCCTCGAACTCGGCCCAGCTCTCGTACCGGCCCTCCTCGATCCGCGCCGAGACCGTGCCGAACGCCATCGGGTGCTTGATGATCTTGTAGTAGTGCTTGTACAGCTTGCGGTCGGGCTCGACCATGAACAGCTCGGCGTAGTAGCGCCCGCGTGCCGACGTCTTGAGCTTCGTGAGCTCGTCCACGATCTCGGCCATGGCTGCGTTGCGCTCCGCCGTCGGGTCCCGCACCGCCGTCAGCTGCGCCACGACCTCGGCCACGCGCCCTTCGATGGCCTCGGCGTCGATGTACACGAGCGACTCCTCCTGGTTGTACGTCTTGGCGTTGGTGCACATGAGCGCGAAGTCGGCCGCCGCCGCGGCCACGTCCTCGTACTTTTGCCGCTTGATCTTCTCGCGAATCTCTGCCAGCGAGATCGGCTCCGCGATCGTCTGGTAGTAGTCCGGATACAGTTTCTGCCGTCAGCGGCGTCCCCGCGCGCCTGCCTACCCTGCTCGGGAGACGCACAAACTCCTTGTGCACCAGTCGGCCGCTGCCGTTAGCTCGCCCCGCGCGCGCACGCACTCCTCATCTTTGAGCTCGGTCACCGCCCGCACGATCGCCGCCGCGGCGTCCGCGATCTCCTTGCGGCTGGCGTTCTGGTGTCAGTGTGCCCGGCGCGGCCGCCTACCTCGCCGACGGGCTCGAGCACCGCCTCGCTCTCGCCCGCCTCGCGCTCGCCGGCGCCGGACGGTCTGTGTCGGCGCTTGTCTGCCGCCATGTCGCTCCGGGATTGTGCTCGCTCGATCGATTCGCGCCCGGCGCGTGATGCTGGCTGACCTTCGTCGCGTAGGACGCTGCTTGCCGCGTTGCAGTGCGGCGGCGGTCGTGCCGCGGCGCGCGCCGGTGTGCCGCAAGCGGCGCGCGACGCGACGGTTACGGCGCAAACGCGCGGCGGCGCGCCGGGTCACGTGGCGGCGACAGTCACGCCCGCGCCGCGCCCGCTGCGGCGCGCGGCCGGTGGAGCACGTGACGCGCTCCGTGCGCACCCGACATCGGTCACGTGCCGGCCCACCGGCGGCCTACGCCGATCCGTGCGCTACTGCGTGGCTCGCGGCACCCGGCGCGTCATGGAAGCCGTCCGGTCCCTGCGGCCGCGAGACCTCCGGGAACGGCCGCAGGCGGGGTGCGGCGCTCCAGCGTAGCAGGAACCGTACTCTTCGCACGTGCCTGCCGCCCGAGATCTCGGACCACCGGCATCGAGATGACACAGCGTTCCGACGTCTGTACCGGTTCCGTGGACACGATTGGCTTGTACGCTGCGCTGGCCGCTGGCCCCCCAAAGTCTCTCGCGCCCGCAGGGTGGTCGGAGGGCGCTCGCAGGGGCCAATGGGAGCGCGCCCCACAGGCCGCAGTGGGCGGCCGGGCTGCGATAGTAACCGGCTAGTGGCCGGCCGCGGATTTGCGGGCGCCAGAACCAGCCGGCCTCTGCGCCGACGATAGCCAAGCTCCGGCCTAGCCGGAGAGCGGTGCTGGCAGCAGGTAGCCGAGACCGCGCGGCGCGACGGGTGAGGCACAGGGCGCGCGCGGCGCGACGGGTGTGGCACAGTGCGCGCGCTGCGCGGCGCACGCCACACCGGCGCGGCCAATCAGCGCGCGCAAATTCCGTCGCATGCACCTAACGCCGTGCGCCCGCCGACGAGCAATTGACCGCCGACAGACGGCCGGCCCGCGACGGCCGCGCGCGCGCGCCCGCGGCCGCGCTGGCGGCGGCGACGGGCCGCGCCGGCGCGACCGGACCGGCTTACCCGGTCCGCCGCGCTTGGTAGGGTTGGGCGTCGAGCGCCCGGGTAACGGCTGCACGGAGCGCCTTTCCTGGGTCGGCCTAGCCGGATGCGCTCGCCGGCGGTAGCCAACCGACGCTGGCATCCGAGACTCGCACAGGCGGCAGCGCCTTTTTCACGGCCCTTTTCCCTCTCGTTTTTCCCTTTTTTTTTTTCCTCAACCACACACCCACTGTGATTATCCGTTCAATTGCCACAATGCCTCTGTTTCCTTCGTCGTCCGCGATTGCCGCGTCGTTTGACGCCAAGGCCATGAAGAAGGCCGACGCCTTCTGGGTCTCGTCGCCCGTTGAGAAGAAGAGCATCGAGCTCTACTCGGGCGAGTACTACGCCGCGTGCACGCTCGGCGGTATCCTCGGTAAGTGAGCGCGGCGCACAGCGCGCTGACGGCAGCCTGCGGTCCTACCCACACCGCCGTGACGCCCCTCGACCTCGTCAAGTGCCGTCGCCAGGTCAACCCGGCGCTGTACTCGGGCAACGTCCAGGCCTGGAAGTCGATCGTCAAGACGGAGGGATTCGGTGGCATCTTCACCGGTGTCGGCGCCACCTTCATTGGCTACTCTCTGCAGGGTGCCGGCAAGTACGGCTTCTACGAGCTGTTCAAGAAGAAGTACGCCGACCTCGTTGGCGAGGAGGCCGCGACCAACTACAAGACCGGCCTGTACCTCGCTGCCTCGGCCTCGGCTGAGATCATCGCCGACGTGCTGCTGTGCCCGTGGGAGGCCATCAAGGTCAAGACCCAGACCACCGTCCCGCCCATCTACAGCGGTGTCTTTGACGGCTACAAGAAGATGACCGCGGCCGAGGGCTTCGGTGGTCTCTACAAGGGTCTGTCGCCCCTGTGGGCCCGTCAGGTCCCGTACACCATGGTCAAGTTCGCCTCGTTCGAGCGCACTGTTGAGGCCATCTACAACGCCCTTCCCAAGGAGAAGGCCGAGTACTCGATGCTGGCCCAGACCGGTGTCTCGTTCCTCGGTGGTTACATTGCCGGTGTCTTCTGTGCCGTCGTCTCGCACCCTGCCGACGTCATGGTCTCGAAGATCAACGCCGAGAAGGAGGCTGGTGAGTCGGTCGGTGCTGCCGTCGGCCGCATCTACGCGAAGATCGGCTTCGGTGGTCTCTGGAACGGTCTGCCCGTCCGTATTGTCATGATCGGTACCCTCACTGGTCTGCAGTGGCTGCTGTACGACTCGTTCAAGGCTGCGGTCGGTCTCCCCACCACCGGTGGCAAGAAATAAGCGCTGTATCTACACGTTCAATTCTATCTGTGCCTTTTTAAGCTGTGCCGTCCGTGCGTGTGGCGCAGGCGGCGGTGCCCGCTCTCCGGCCGCACCCCGTGCGGCGCTTTTGTCCCGCCGCATCCCGTGCGGCGCCTTTCTCCCGCCACTCCCCGCTTGGCCTCCACGCTGCGCCCCAGCTGCACCGGCCATCGCCACCACACGCCGCCCGGACGCCGTCTCGCCGCCCGCCCGGCCACGGCCGTACGCGCCGCCGTCCCCGGCCGCGCCCGGCTCGCCCGTCCGGCCTGCGCGGTCCGTGTGGCGCGCGCGCGGCCGTCCGTTCCCCGCGCCGCCCTCACCCCGCGCCCGTAGACCCGCCGCCCGCGCCCAACCGGCCGTGCGCGCCATCTGCCTGTCTGCAGCCCGCTTCCGCCGTCGTCGGCCGGCCCTGCAGGGCTCTGCATCTGTGCGGCCGCTGTAGTTATGGCCACTTCTGCCGGCAGCCGTGTTCTAGACATCCCACCAACACCACCACCGACCGTCCACACCATTCACGCAGCGTCTGTGGCAACATCCATCCGTTTCTCTCCAGGAGCATCGGTCACGATTGATCAGACGTGGATGCTGGACGTATCGGCGCAAATCGGACGGCCACACACCAGGCCAGGCCACGGCCGGGTCGTTGATGGCGACAGTGATTTGGCCATGAACTCGATCGACGACGGCCGCCATCCGGCGTATACGGCCATGGACGTCGATCAGCGGACGGGCGCGGCGGCTGCAGGACGGACGGAGGTCTCTGCGGCCTGGCTGGGGCTGGAATCCGACAGTGACTGCGAACAGTACTTTGACGACGATATGTACTCTGACGACTGCGACGAGGCCTGGGCGGCCCAGGACGACGCAGAGCCGGCCGGAGACGGCCTGGATCCGGCCAGAGACCCGGTGATGGCTGCGGGCGATGCCGTGGCCGGTGCCGTGGCCGGTGACGGCGGCCGGCGCGGCGGCGGCGGCAGCGTGAGCGAGTTTCGCTCGCTGGCCGCGGCCGAGGCGCCGGCCGAAGCGCTTGCGCTCAGCCGGCCGGCGGTGCCGTTCCGGGTGCCGATGCCGACGCACCTGCACATTCGGCTGGTCAACCCGGCGTTTGTGTCTGTGGCGGCGCGGGCGGAGGAGCCGGCCGAGACGGACGCGGCCGGGCCCGACGCTTCCGGGCCCGGCGACGCCTCCGACGCCGGCGCGGCCGGGCCGGCGGCGCGGCCGGCGCTCGGCCGCAACCAGACCGTCTTCACGCTCAACGACTACCCCAGCGACGAGGACTACGACCCGCTCGGCGACGAGGACTACGACGGCGGGTCGGACGACGACGACGACTCGGCCGACGCCAGCCAGGCCGCGTCGGTGGACGGCGCCGCGCAGACCGAGGACGACGACGAGATGGACGAGATGCTGCGGACGCGGATCCACGTGGCCGAGGTGGCGGCCGACGCCAGCTTCCTGCGGTACTACCAGGAGCTGATCAACGACGAGGCCATGCTGTCGGACATCGGCGACGAGCGGTGGGCCAACGCAGGGGTGTCGCTGATCGACCTGGACCAGCTGCGTACGTGGACCGGGGCACAGAGCTAACGGCAGACGACTTCGAGGTCGGCATCGACTTTGGGCAGTTTCTGGCGGACCTGCGGCGGCAGCGGGTGATCGACCTCCAGACGTTCTTCGAGCTGCGCGAGCTCAAGCGGCCGGCGCAGGTGACCGCGCGCGACATGCGCGCGGCCGGGCACGACGCGCAGGCGATCCGGTGGCCGGCGGGCGGCGACGTGCTGGCGCGGGCGCGGCGGCGGCGGCTGGACACGTACTCGGGCTACATCAACGTGCCGGGGTCGCAGGCGCAGCTGGCCGAGGTCGTCGACAGCCAGTTCACGGACGAGCGGATCTTCTCGTTCGCCACGACGTTCACCGAGGCGCGGCCGTCGCTGCTGCACTTCCAGCTGCGCAACCTGGTGTTCCCGCTGAGCAAGGCGTGCACGCTGTACTCGGACAAGACGACGGTCAAGCGGCTGAACGCGGACGACGGGACGATCGCGACCGTGTTCAGCCAGCAGAAGTGCAAGACGTCCTTTGGCCGGTCGCTGAAGATCTCGACGATCGCGGCCGCCGGCCAGCACCTCATCGTCGGCGGGCTGCTCGGCCAGTTCGCCTACAAGCGCCTGGACAGCGTCGACACGCTGGCGCCGCAGGCCGAGGGCATGATCACGTTCGACGTCAACGGGATCACGAACCACGCGGACATCGTGGCGCAGACGCGGTCCGGCGGCGTCGCCGCCGTGTTCTCGTCCAACGACCGGTACCTGCGGACGCTGGACCTGGCGTCGGCCACGTTCGTGGCGTCGCACGCGTTCGACTTTGCCATCAACTGCACGGCCGCGTCGCCGGGCGGCAAGCGGCGGCTCGTCGTCGGCGACGCGCTCGACACGCTGGTGATCGACGCCGACTCGGGCCGCACGCTGGCCACGCTCGCCGGCCACAAGGACTACAGCTTTGCCTGCGCGTGGTCGCCGGACGACCGCCTGCTGGCGACCGGCAACCAGGACAAGACGTGCCGGATCTACGACGCGCGCAACCTGTCGACGCCGCTGCACGTCGTCGGCGCCCAGCTGGGCGCCGTGCGCTCGCTCAAGTTCAACCACTCGGGCGCGTTTCTGGCGCTGGCCGAGCCGATCGACTACGTGCACGTCATCGACACGCGCACGGTCGGCCAGCGCGGCCAGCTGCTCGAGTTCTGGGGCGGCGTCGCCGGCGTCGGCTTCTGCGGCTCCGACGACGACGACAGCCTCTGGGTCGGCAACAGCGACCCGCTCGTGGGCGGGCTCATGCGGTTCACGCGCAACGCACGCACCCGCGGCCGCTCGCTGGCGATGCACCCGGAGGACGCGGCCATGCCGCACACACAGGACCGGCCGTACCTGGTCGAGGACGTGGTCCTGTGATTGCTTTCACTGCATAACCCACCGTACACAGGGCGTGCGGTCATCATTTTACGTTCTGCTTTTCTTATTGTCTCATTTTGGACTGGACTGGGAGACTGGAGTATATACTGGAATACATATCGGCTGGATCTAGCGGTCTGGGACGGGGCGACGCCCTGGGGGCTTTTGGTAATTAATTGACAACTTTTATGACGGGGTGGGCGGGCGCCGCAGCGCGTGCGGCTGAGCGGCGGCGGGGCGCCGCACGGCGTGCGGCTGTCCGGCGCCGCACGCTGTGCGGCTCATCTGCCGCGCCCCGCCCGTGGCGGTGCACGCCCCGGCGCGCCGCAGTGCTCAGCACTACTGCTGCACCAGGTACTCGTAGCTGTCGAGCGCGCCCGTGTCGCCCAGCAGGTACTGCAGCTTGTAGTCGTTCTCGTCCGACAGCCGGACCAGGTCGCGCTGCAGCCGGCCGCCGGTCTTGGTCAGGCCGCGCAGCAGGCTGAGCAGCTTGCTGCGGTCCGGCCCCTCGCTGATGGCGCGGCCGTGCGCGCTCAGAACGGCCTCGACCCACAGGAAATTGAACTCGAGGTGGGCCGACTGCTCGAGCTCGGCGACCAGGAACTCGAGGAACCGCACCAGGTAGACGACCGGCAGGCCTCTGGCGACCAGCCGGATCTCGTTGGCCGGAATGCTCTCGTAGACCTTCTTGATCAGGTACCGCTCGTTCAGCCGGAAGGCCATGACAAGCGCCTTGAGCGAGTCGTTGTCGTCGACGAGCGTGCGCTGGATGGTCTCGGGCGTGATGTCCTCGTCCAGGTCGAACGGGTCGAAGAAGTACGCGTCGTTGGTCGAGTACACGAGCAGGCCCTCGGTGGAGGCGGCCGCAAAGGCCGAGCCCGTCGGCGAGAACCGGATGGCCGTCGTGCGGATGGCCGGGCGGGTCTTGCGCGCTGACAGGTCGCCGCGGGACGCGCCCGGCAGCGTGCGGTCGACGCGGTCGTCGAGGTCCGAGGCCTCGCCCGCGTCGTCGATCTGCGACAGCGGCCCGAACGACGTCATGTTCTTGGAGTTGAGGAAGTCCTGGGTGCCGTCGAGCGACAGGTTGCGCGAGATGGTGAACTTGCGCAGCAGGACCTGGTTGTCGATGTCGTACAGGCAGATGAACCGGCTGTTGCCGCCGGCCAGGATGCACGCGCCGTCGGCGGTGTAGCTGAGCGTGCGGAAGTGCTTGGACCGGGCCGCGTTCTTGGCCGCGAACCGGTCGGACTCGTGGCGGCCGCCGGCGACGTCGCGCTTGCCGTCGACGAACGCGACCTGCTTGCCGAGGTCGACGTCCCAGAACGAGATCTGGCCGTCGAGGGTGGCGACGGCGACCTGCTTCGAGTCGGGCCGCAGCGCGATGGCCAGCACGTCCGAGTTGAGCTCGAACGGCTCGACGGCGGTGGTGCGGCCGAAGATGTTCCACACGCGCACGGTCTTGTCCCAGGACGCGCTCGCCAGCGTCGAGCCGTCCTCGGCGAACGACAGGCACGAGACCGGGCCCTCGTGGCCGGCCAGCTTGTCGAGCAGCTGGCCGGTCTGGACGGACCACAGGTACACGTCGAACTCGTCGAGCGAGCCCGCGCAGACGACCTCGCCGGACGGGTCGATCGCCAGCGACGAGAACTGCAGCCGCTTCTCGGCCGTGAACGTGCGGAAGTTGCGGTAGCGCACGAGGTCCCAGGCGCGGACGGAGCCGTCGAGCGAGGCCGAGAACAGGACGTTGCCGCGGCGGGAGAACTCGAGCGCGGTCACGGCCGAGAGGTGCTCGGAGAAGGTGACGATGGAGAAGCCGGTCTCGGTGTCCCACACCTTGATCTTGCCGTCGTCCGAGCCGGTGATGAGCCGGCTGCCGTCGGCCGTGTACGCCAGGCAGTTGATGGCGTCGTAGTGGCCCTGCTGCTTGAGCACGTACGACTCGGACTGCCACTCCCACACGAGCAGCTGGCCGAGCTTGGCGGCGCCGAACGCCAGCCACTCGCCGGACGCGTTGATCTCGACAAAGTCGATGTCGTGCTGCGAGATGTTGAGCGTGTGCACCGCGTTGAAGTCGGCGGCCTCGTAGATGCTGAACACGCCCGTCGAGAGGCCGACCACGAGCAGGCCCTTGGCCGCGTGCATGGCCGCGCAGCGCACCTTGGCCGACTCCTGCATGCAGTAGTTGCGCTGCGTGATGCGCCAGCGCTCGTCGTCGCCGTCCTCGACGACGTCGCCGTCCTCGGTCGGGTTGCGCGCCTGGTACCGCCACGTGAAGAACGCGCCGTCGCGGCTGATCGTGTAGATCACGTCCTGGTCGGCGTTGAAGAACGCGCCGACGACGGCGTCGCGGTGGCCGGCCAGGACCGACGCGGCCGCGCGGTCGTCGGACGCGACCGAGTAGATCCGCGCGGTCATGTCCTTGGCCGCGGTCAGGAAGAACCGCGAGTCGCGCGCCCACGTCAGCGACGTGATCTCGCCGTGGTGACCGGTATAGACCCGGTACTTGACGAACGGGCTGAACTGGAGGTCCGTTCTGTAGTCGGGCGCCCGCCAGAGCTGGATCTGCCGGAACGTGGTCGCCGAGATGAACTTGCCGTCGGGCGAGAACTGGATGTCGGTCACCTTGTCCTTGAAGTTGAAGTGGTGGAGCACCGTGCGCCGGACAAAGTTGACGAGGATGCCGCGGCCATCTTCGTCGACCGAGAGCAGGAGCGTGCCGGCGGGGTTGAGCGCGATCCGGAAGATGTTTTTGCGGTGCTCGTACGCGAACGTGAACGACTTGTTGTTGACGAGGTCGAAACACGAGACCCTGTTGCCGGTGGGCGAGAGGATCTGCGTGCCGTCGGGCGTGAAGACCAGGTTGCCCTGGCGGTACACGGTACCGAGCAGGTTGGAGAACTGGGGTTAGCGCTGGGACGGATCGGCGACGGGGCGGCCGGGGCCCTGAGCGGCCGGCGGGGCCCTGGACAGCTGGCGCAAGCGCGGGAGGTGCGCTGGGGCTGGCAGGGCCTGGGGCCGGCCGGGGGGCCTGGTGCGGCCCGGGCTGGCTGGCGCCGGGCTGACGCTGGTCTGACGTGGACATTACGTCGCCGTGGCGAGCGCCGATCGGGCCGGCACGGGCGCACAGGGCAGGGGCCGGGACAGGGAGCGGCCAGCCGCCGGGCGGGAGCGGGCCGGGCCGGCGCGGGCGGTACTCACCTTGAAATCAGTCTTCATGCCGTTGCTCGCGGTCGCGGAGATCGAGGACAAATTTTTTGCGTGGTGGCGTGGCGGCAGGCACGTGACGCCCACGTGACGTCGGCGCTGCGCACGTGACCTGTCAGCGTCACGTGCGGCGCGCGTCACGTGCTGAGCCGCGCGCCGTGCGGCGCGGTGGCGCGCTCCGCGCTAGCCGCCCGCCGGCACAGCGGGCTGGGGCCGGCGCCGGCCGCGCGGCCGCACGCCGGCGCCCCGTGTCGTCGGCCGGGCGCCAGCGGGTCTGCGACCCGTCTCCCGCCGGCCGTGCCAGCCGGCCGCCGGCCGTCCCGCGCCCAAAGCGGACCAGCCGCCGCCGTTTGCGCCCCGTAACCCTGCAGGCGCGGCTAGCCGGCGCCAGCGCCTAGCCGGGCCCCGTGGCGATCGGCGTCCACGGCCGCATGAGCGCCGGCGGCAGGGCGCCACTGGGGACGGCAGCGACAGCGGGGCCAGGGACTGGGCAGGGCACGTGACGGACAGGGTCCGGCTGACGCTTCCGCTGCTGCATGACGGTCGCGAGTCTGTGGGTTTGGGCGCGCAGCGCGCTAGGCCGCATGCGCGCGTCCCTCCGAACCCGGGCGGGCGTCCGGAGCTGTGGCTCGTGGAGTGGTACGCGTGGCTGTTGTCACGCAGCTCCGCGCCGGGTACCGTGCGTACCGCAGGGCGTTCGGCGCCCTGTATGCGGCGCGGGTACGCGACACCCGCGCGGCGCGCGCGGTACTGCGGTACCGGCACCGTACCGTTGGTACCGCCGGGTACCCGTTCCGCCTGCCGTCGGCGGTCGCTGCCGCCACCTATCACCGTCAACCCCGCGCTGCGCCATCACGCTCCGCCGCACATGGCGGCGGGTGCCGGCGCCGGCGCCAGCCACGCCCAGCGGGCGTCCCCTGGCCCAGCCGCAGGCCGTCGGCAGTACGCGCCTCCCTGCGCCGCTTTAGAGTTTCATCGCTCCATCCAGTCAATATGGATGGAACTGCCGGCCCTACATTAGCGCGCCCAGCCCTGGGTACCGTCCCGCGCGGTACCCCGGCCTAGCGTCGGCCTAAACCTTGAACCATGTACGCCAGCGATACCGAGCCAGCGTGCCGGACACCTAGCAGGCGACATCACCAGACTGATCTCCGAGCCCAGGTCAATACTTCCAGGAAAATTATTAACGACTCCAGGATTTGCCCCCCGGTTGAACGACAGTACCAGAGCGTGCGCACGAGGCAGGCTGCTAGGAATACAAATAGACGGAGCCAGCAGCTGCGGGCCCGTGAACCGACCGTCTTGGTGTGGATCCGACTTTTAACAGATACCTGACGGTCTAGGATGACATGTTTCCAAAGATCAAGACGTCCACAGGGAAATCCGTGTCGCTGCTGTGCGACGAGCCGGGCCGGCCGGCCGGCGACCGCGACCGCGGCCTGAGAGACCGGCGCGGGCGGCCAGACGGCGCGGCCGCGCCGGCGTATTTCGACCGGCCAGACGCGGCCGCGCCGGGCAGCGCGCCGCCGGGCGCGCTGCCGAGCGCGCACTCCGCCGTGGGCTACGCGGCCGGCTTTGCGGCCGGCTTCGCGCGGGCCGCGCGCGGCCCGCCGGACGCGTCCGGACGATATCTGCCGCTGGCCGCGCCGCTGGCGCCACTGGGCTCGCCGCTGGCCGCGCCTCTCGCCGCGCCTCTGGCCGCACCGCCGGCGCCGCCGCTGGCGTCGTCGCTGGCCGCGCTGCCGGCGCCGCTGGCGCCGCTGGCGGCTGCAGACGCGCCGCGCCGCGCGTCCGCCGCCAGCCCGCGCTCGCCCGCGACCAGCCAATTCCGGCCTCAGCCGCCGACATACGCCAAGGTCGCTGCCCGCCGGGCCCCCGGCGTGGCCTCGGCCAGCGCGACCAAGCCAGGTAGGTCTCCTTCGAAGCTCTCGCCGCCGACAGGCCCGGCAGCCGTCCGGCGGCCGGGCGAGATCTCGTCCGAAAACTCGTACGACAGCAGCTCCAGCTCCAGCTCCAGCTCCCGGTCGGCCACGGCCTTCAGCATGAACTCGACCCCGGCCTCGTCCGCGTCCGAGAGCCCGCCCGAGGCCGGCGACACGCCCGACAGCGTCCCGCCGCCGCCCGAGAAGCCCGCCGGCCGCGCCAAGCCGGCGGCCAAGCCGCCCGCGGCCGCGGCCGCGGCCGCGCCCAAGAAAAACAAGCGGTACATGTGCCATTGCGGCAAGTCCTTCACGACGTCGGGCCACCTGGCCCGGCACATGCGCGTGCACACCGGCGAGAAGAACTACGTGTGCCCGGAGGAGGGCTGCGAGGCCCGCTTCTCGCGCCAGGACAATTGCATGCAGCACTACCGCACGCACCAGAACGCCAACCGGCGGACGGGCCGCAAGCGCGGGTCGTCGCACACCGGCGCGGCCGGCAAGGGCGACGCCACGGCGGCCGCGGCCGAGCCGGCGCCGGCACACAAGCCGCGGGACCTCGGCGGCGCCGCCGAGCCGGCGCCGTCGCCGCTGGTGCTGCCGGCGCCGGCCGGCGCGAGCGCGGCCGCGCTGGCGTCGCCCGTCACGGCCAAGCTCGTGTCCAACATCTCGTCGCTGTACGTCTCGGCCAAGAGCCCGGACATGGCCGAGGCCGCGGGCGGCCGCGACCGCCGGCTCAGCCTCGAGGGCCATCTCTCGCTGTACGGGCCGGCCGACGCCGGCCGCGCGGGCTTCATGCGGGCGGCGGACAAGGCGCACACACAGGCCGCGGCCGACGCGCACAACCAGCAGATCCGACACCCTTCCACGTACCCGAGGACGCACCACGGACCGCACCACAGCCACTACAAGACCGCGAGCGGCCACAGCGCACGGCTGCCGTCGCCGCCGCGGCTGCCGCTGCTGCCGCCGCTGACTGCGGCGGCGCCCGACTTCCGCGGCGGCCCGGCGGCCGCGCCGGCGCGGTTCGACTACGGCCTGGCCGCGGCCCGGCCGGCCGAGTTCGCGGCGCCCGCGCCGCTGGCGGGCCTGCCGCCGCCGCCGTTTGGCTACGACAGCGACGGCCGCGCGCTGCCGCCGGTGGCCGCGCCGGCCGGCCGGCCGACCGGCGTCTTCCGGCCCGGCTGGCCGCCTGGGGCGGCCCCCGCGGCCGTTCCGGCGGCGCCGGCCGCGCACGCGGCCGCGCCCGGACGCAGTCGCGCGGCCGTCGTGCCGGCCGTGCCCTCGCCGGACGTCGTGCGGTCGCGCATGGCGCTCGCCCGAGCCGAGCCGGCCGTGGACGTGCCGCGGTGGCAGCGCAGCAGCTCGTCGTCGTCGACATCGTCGACGCAGTCGCACCGCCACCGGCGGACGCGCACGCGGATCAAGTCCCCCAGCGCGGACGAGGACGACTACGAGGACGACTCGAGCGATCTTGGCGCCAGCGGCGGGTCCGGCAGCGGCTCCAGCACCGGCTCGGGCTCGGAGGACAAGGGCATGGCCCAGATCGCCGAGGAGCCCGAGCACCGGCCGCACGAGCCGCGGCCGGCCGCCGAGGCCATGTACCCGAACGCGCGCGCGCGCAGCAACACGCGGCCGACCGACGACGGAGACGACAGCGACAGGCGACACAGGTGGGTGATCCGTGCCCGGCGACAGGCACTGATGAACAGTCGAAGCCACGGGCGCAAGCACAACTTGGGCTCGGTGACCACGGCGGCAGCCACGGTCGCGCTCAAGAGCGGCATGGACGCGCGGGCCAAGGGCGGCAAGCCCAAGGCCGAGGGCGGGTCGGCGTCGTCGAGCGACAGCGCCGACATGTACGAGGAGGACGACAATTCCGACGACAGCCGGTCCAAGGCGTCGACCAGCAGGCTTGATGCTCTGGCCAGCATCGCCATGTCCGTCGGCTTCTGACCGGCGCGGACAGCATTCGGCCGCCCGCGGGGCGGCCTCTTTTGGAAACGGCACTGATGGCACTTGTATAGCTAGTAATCGTCTCGGCACTGGAGTGCGTAGCAGCGGCTGTGGCCGGCGCGGCCGCGGCCGCGACCGCCCGCGGCCGGCCGCGGCCGGGCCACACGGCGCAAGTGGCTGCGGGCACTGGCCTGTCGGAAGCAGAGCCGACCGCGCAGACCTGTGCGGCGTGGCCCCGCAGCGGACCGGGAGCGGGCCGGGCCGCGGCGCGCGCCAGCAGGGCTGCGAGGGCCCGCCAGCGGCGGGCGACCACGCGCCGACCGACAGCCGGGCTGGCCGCGTGCCTGGTCGCCCCCCGGCGGCCGGGCAGGCCGTGCGCCCGGCCGTCCAGCCGCCGCCGCGTACGCCCGAGGCCGGCCGGTGGCGGATCCAGGGTCTGCGCAGCGGCCACGTCAGGGCCGGCCGTCCAGGGTCGCTGCCGCCGCAGCGTGATCGCCGACGGGGCGGCCGCAGCGCTCAGGACGCTCGCCACACGATCGACACGGATGCAACATGCGGGAACGGTCCCGGCAGGCCGCAGCGTCCACGCAGCTTCCCTGCAGCCGCGCATCCCTGATCCGACCTGGCGGCGGCGACAATGACGCCCACCCCAACGCCCCCCCGCCAGCAGCGGGTCGGCCAGCGCGGTCGCGACGGGTGCGGGTGGGCAAGTAACTGTCAGTGCTCCCGGCGCAGGTCGCCGAGACTGGATCCGGCGTAGCGCGACGCACTGGAGTCGGTGCCGCCGAGGCACGCCTGCAATGGAGCCACGCGTACCGGTACGGCGGGTGCGTTGGGGTTGGTACCCTGCGTACCCGGGCACCCGCAGCGGTACCGCGCGAGTACACAAGGGTCGGTAGCCCGGAATAGAGTTCGGCGCGGGTACGAGTCCGAGTACGAGGGCCGAGCCCACCCAAACGGGGCTGGCGCGTCCGCGAGCGGTTAGCTCGCGGTTGTGCGGCGCACACATGCACACCGCGGATGCTACATCCCGTCCAATGGCGCCCGGACGGTCGCGCGCCGGCCGCGGCTGCTGACTGGCGGCCGCCGCCAGGCCGGTCCTTTGGCCGCGGTAGGGGCCGCGGCGGCCGGCGACGGCCGCTGGGGCGCTGGGGGCCGCAGCGCGTGCGGCGCAGCGCCCGTCACGTGATGGGAACCGCCCTGGGCCGTCGGCGCAGGGTCCTACGCCGCCACGGACCCTGTCTGCGGAGAACAGGGTCCAGTACGCTCGGCTGGTGTTCGTGGGCCGCGGTGCCTGGCGCCGGCGTGCTTGGGGCTCGATTATTATACTCGATCTTCCCACCCACAGCCTGGCAGACAGATCGGGATTTTTTCTCCCAATGCTTTTCCAGATCGACCCTGGCCTGCCGCCGTGCGGACGGGAACAGCCGCGCCGCGCCGTACCCGTGTACCAGCGCTCGCTTAGACCGCTGGCCGGCCTGCCCGCCACCCCCGCGCTGTTCTTGCTAGTCCAGCGCGCGCGGCGGTTGCAAACGCGCCCACGATCGAGTCCGATCGCGGCCGGCCGTCGGCACTTTCCGACGATCGCGCGCGATCGCCGGCCAACCACCGCGATCGGTGGCCCGTGCGGTGGCCCTGGCGAGACCCAGGGCTCGCCCGGACCCTGTGGCCGCCCCGATCGCGCTGGGGTGGCCTGCCCATCGAGATCGGGCCGCGATCGTGTGGTCGCTCCCGCGCCGCGGTCGCTGTCTAGGGTTCCCTAGCCCCACCCAGCCAGCCCTGGGGTCGCGTCTTGGTGCCGCCGACGCTGGGCGAGGCTGTCGGCGCTGGACGGCCCTCCGACGGCCCTCTGACGGCGACCTGGTCGCGGGAGGCTGCCCTCCAGGCAGGGACCCGCTGTTGAGGCGACAGCTTAGGCAGCGCCTGCGCGGCTATATACTGCCCGCAGGGCGACACCGCGCCCAGCAGCGTGGCGGCAGGGCGGCTGCCCTCGACGGAGTACCGCTGGAGCCTGTCGGTGCTCGAGTCTCCGGCGGCGACTCGGTTCAGGGTAGCTGCCCTCCAGGCAGGCTGCGGCCGCGCATTGCCGCCGGCGGAGAGGCCGTAGTCTCGACTACAGCCTTGCGTGGCCGACAGCCGCCGTCGACGGGGCCCCGCCGGTCGCTTTCGAAGCGCACGACCTCCGGCGACAGCTCTAGCGATCGTAGCTGTCCTACGGCCAGCATATAGCCGCACAGCCGCTGCTCAAGCTGCCGCCAAACAGCCAGTCCCTGTCCGGAGGGCAGCTTCCCTCGACGGAGTCGCTGCCGGAGGTTCGTCCAGTGCCGACAGCCTGGCGCAGCGCCGGCAGCCCCCAAGCACAACTCCAGAGCTGGCTGGGTGCGGCCAAACCGAGGCAGCACGAGCAGGCTCCAGCTGACAAAGACCGTTGCTGGGACCTATAAACTCAATTGGGTTTTCGAGGCACACAGGGCGCTTTTCAGGCACGGAACAGCTGCTGGAACGATGGTTGGGCGGGGACGGCCGCGTGTGCGTCAGTTGCCAGCTCTTCTGTGCGGACGCACTGGCCGCGTGCGAACAGCACAAGCGAACAGGCACCGGTGTGAGCTGTTGCGATTTCTGGAATGGCCAGAAATTTGGTTTCCCATTTTTGGAATGACGTATGCGAAGTTTCCAGATCGGCAAAGAGTCCGCCGCGCCGCGCCAGATACGTACCCACTCCGATCGTACACAGGTACCAGGCTTACGCAGGGGCCTACATCTTGTTCGTGACATCCCCAGCCGTTCGCGCTGCTATCCAGAGACGGTCGCGACACCGCCGGGTGGTCACTACCAGCCAAAAACGAGTGTTCTGGGGCTTCTGGCGGCCAAGCGGCGGGAAAATGCGCCCCAGCGCGAGAAATCCCACTGTGCTGTGAGGACGGCCCGCAGAGCCGGCCAATCAAACTAGCGGGCTGGACCGTGCGCGGCCGCGGCCCTCCCACCGCGCCCGGCACGGGCGGTGCGGGCGGGCCGGCGGCCGCGCGGCGGTGCGCTGGCGGCCGGCGGCGGCTGCGGGCGCCGCACGGGCGCGGGGATGCGCCGCACGGGCGCGGCGGGGCGCCGCACCCTGTGCGGCGCGGTCACGTGCTCGTTGTCGCTCCGCCGCACAAAGACGTCACGTGCGCTGCGCCCTACGCGCGACCAGCCCGCCGGGTCTCCAGTCCCCTGGACCCGGCGCTCGGGCGCTCCGCTCAGCCGCGTCAAGGCCGCCGTCGCGGTGGGGGTCTGCGCCCCCGTCCATTCTCCTAAGTACATTCAGTGTCCCCCCCGCAGCAGGCTCACCGCGCCCAGATACGCGTGGATCCTGTTCAGCTGGAGGGTGTCGTTGCGGCTCCGGAACGGCAGCACGTGGATGTGGTTGATGTCGAGCAGGTCGTGGCGCTCGCGGGCCTCGCCGTCGGCCAGGCCGCTCGGCTCAAGCAGCATCCGCGTGATCTCCTCCGGCTTCTTGCTCAGGATGGTGATGTGCCGCGGCGAGAAGCCCCAGAGCATGACGAGCCGCACGAGCTTCTGGAAGATGGCCGTGATGCTCGACGTCGTGGTCTCGTTGAGCGCGATCAGGACCTTGAGGCCCATCCGGATCGCCAGCCGGACGAGCTTGGTCCAGTAGTCGTCCATGCGGCCCGAGACGCGGATGACGACGATCTGGGGCCGCCACAGCGTCAGCCGGAAGACGATCTCCTGCATGTCGCGCTCGGCGCTCTTGGAGCGCAGCGCGACGGCGTCGACCTTGGTGCGCGTCGCCGGGTAGAACCACAGGCGCTCCTCCTCCTGGTCGGACGTGTAGAGATACGTCCGGGGCTTGCGGGCCGGCGAGCGGCCGCGGCGGCGCGGGCGGCCGGCGTCGCTGTCGCCGGCGCGGGCGCAGTCGGTGTCGGTGTCGGAGTCGGCCTTCTCGCGCACGCTGGTGCGGACGTCGGACTTGGCGTCGGCCGCGTACGGCCGGTAGTCGCCCGCGCTGGCCGAGAGGTCGCCGGCGATGGTGCCGCTGCCGGCGAGCTGGATCGTGAAGACGCGGATGCCGTTGTAGGCGGCGTCGCGGTGCGAGCCGGCTGCCGTCAGCTGCAGCCAGCGCGCCCACTCACACTCGGCCGGCTCGGAGGCGAGGTCGTCGACGAGCTCGGGCGTGCGGTCGCCGAAGCTGCGCGGGCCGGTCTTGAGGAAGCCGAGGCAGTGCTGGACTGCGAGCGCGATCTTGTCGGACTTCATGCTCGGATGGTGGTGCCGGCTGCGGCGCGCCCGCGCGTCCAGGGTTATATACGACGCGCACGACAAGTGCGCCATGTTCGCGGCCATGTGGCCGGCACAACGGCCGCGTGGGCGGCGGCGCGTTGTGCGCAAACAACGGGCCCAAGGGCCGGCCGGTGCGGCTTGTTCGCACAACGGCTTGTCCCAACGGCTGTCGGCGGCTGCTGGCGGAAGATTTGCTATGCTACAGTTCACACCCGCGGCCGTTTCCGGCGGGCCTTGGCCTTGGGCTTGCGCTCGGCGGCCGGCGCGGCGGCCGGCCGCGTGGCTGAGCTCGTGCCGGCCTCGTCCTCGATCTTCTCGCTGTCGCTGGCGGCCTCGATGTCGAGCGCGCCCCACAGCTCGTCGGCCTCGGCCTCGGGCCCGGCGCCGTCGCCGGGCTTGCGCTTGGCCGAGCGCTCGGCCTCGGCCTCGGTCTCCTCGAGCGCCACGGCCGCCTCGTCCTCCTGCTTGATGGCCGGCAGCGCGGGGCTGGCGTCGGCGATCTGCACGGCCGAGATCTTGGTGCCCACAAAGACCTTGGCGACCTGCTCCCGCGTCTCGAGGTTGTACACGCGCAGGTACCGGTCCAGGCCGCCGGTCGCCAGCAGCGGCGCGCTGTCGTCGCCGGCCGCCGGCAGGTGCACGTTCAGCGACGTCGTCGAGCCGACGGCGCCCTTGTAGTGGCCGAGCTTGCTGCCCCGGGTGAGCGAGAACCGGGCGGTGGTCGAGTGCGTGTCCGAGTAGACCACGTCGGTGTCGACGCCGGTCGGCGCCAGGCACACCAGCGGGTGGTCGCCCACCTCGACGTTGAGGATCGGCCGCTGGGACCGCTTGGTCTCGTACAGCCGGACGTGGCCGAACCGCGTCGTGACGGCCACGCGCCAGCCGTCCTTGCTGTCGCGGCCGACGTCCAGGAACCGGATGTCCGAGATCCACACGGGCACGCGCAGGTTGAGCTCGTCGTTGCTCACGTTCTTGGCCTTCCACAGCTTGCTCGGGTACAGGAACTTGGTCAGCGTGGGCTCGGCCGCGGTCGCGCCTGCGCCCGCGGCCGCGCTGCCCGCCCACGCCGCCGCCTCGTGCATGCGGCCAATCGACAGCAGCTCGAGCTCGCGCTCCTTGCCGCCGACCGCGATCACGTTCGGCTGCCGCGGGTGCACGCGGAACGCGTTCACGGGCTCGCCCAGCACCGTCGTCTGCTTGTTCTCGTCGCCACCGAGCGCCGTCAGGTCGCGCATCACCAGCCGGCCCGTTGTCGTGCAGCTGCTCAGCCGCCCGTCCACGTGCTCCAGGCCCACGAAGGCGTCGTCCGCCGCGTGCGTCTTGTCCGTCCACTCAACCAGCAGCTCGTGCGGCGCGTGCACGTCGTACAGCTGGATCACGCCGCCCTTGCGCGCGATGCACACCTGCCGTCAGCGCGCCCGCCTGCCCACTTACGCATTCCTTGCCGTCCTCGAGCGTCACCAGGATCATGCGCTGCACGTACGCCGCCCGCCCGGCCGACGCAAACGTCTCGATCTGCGGCTGCGGCGCGTCCGGGATCGACGTGTTTGTGCCCGCCGCAAACGTCACCTCTGCCTGTCAGCGCTGCCGCCTGCCCACGTACCCTTGAGGCTGCCCGAGTCCTCGGCCGTCACAAAGACCTTCATGCTTGTGTCGCACGCGCTCTGCGCCTGCCGTCAATTGCCGTCTGCTTGCCGAATGACTCGATCCACACCGCCGTTTCGGCGCGTGCTGTGCGTTTCGCTCGTCTGCCGCGCTGTTGTCGCGTGGGAGGCTGTCTGGGGTCCGTACGCAAGCGCTCGAACAGTCCTCAGCCTGCGTCTCTTGCCTGTGAGCTGCTGTGCGGTCTGGCGGATGCCGGTGCTGTTGGGAGATCACCGAGGATGAAATTTTTCGCTGTGGCGGTGCGGCAGGGCAGGGTCGGTGGCGTGTGGAGCTGGGACGTCCGCATCGGGTGTGGCGCAGGTGGCGCCTCGCGCGCTGGCAGTGCGCGCCTGTGCTGTAGATAAGCACTGGCGCGCGCCGGGCGGCGGAGCGGCTGAGCCGCACCGAATGCGGCTTATGGCCCACCCACCAGCCTTCGGCGAGTCCTGAGGGCCCTGACAGAGCAGCCGTATGGAGCAGCGAAGCTGCAGCGCGTGGGCTCTGCCCGCACTGCAGGCCTAGCCCGGGCGGAGGTGTTGCAGCTGGAGGCGGATGGGCCGCACACGAGCCACACGAGCCACACGAGCCACACGAGCCACACGAGCCACACGAGCCGCACGAGCCGCACGAGCCGCACACTGTGCGGCTCACGCCTCCGCACCCGGCCGCGACTCCAGGCAGCTCCTCACTGGCTGTCCTCGGAGTCGCACAAAGAGCGCGCGAGCCGCAGTGCGCGCGGCTCTGCATGACGCCGTCCGCCTTCTTTGTGCGACGCTACCACCGGCAGCCACCTCCGGATCGCCACCGGAGGCTCGCCCGGCCAGCGCGAGCCGCACGGCCGCCGCATGTAGCCACACAGCCGCGCGCCGCGCATCGTGCGGCTCAAACACTACGCCTCGAAAATGCGCGATCGCGCACAAGCGCGAAACCGCGCGACGGTTGCGGTGCCATTCCCGCACCCAGGCTTTCTTCGGCCTCGTTCTCTCCACGACCACACCGGCACGATGAGCGCGTGCAACCACATCGCAGACATCCGGGTCCCCCGATCGGGCCAGGTCGTGCACAAGGATGACTGCACGCAGTGCTTCGACAGCCCCGACCTGCCGTACGGGCTGGACGTGTGTCTGACTTGCTTCAACGCCGGGTGCCCGTCGCCAGATCGGAATCACTCGTATCAGCACTATGCGCTGAGCCAGCACGCAGTGGTGGTCAACCTCAAGCGCACGCCCAAGGTGCGCGAGGAGTCGCCGGCCAAGATGGTCAAGCTGGCGATCCAGGCCGAGAGCGAGGAGACAAAGTACGACATCGCCACCCAGGCGCGCTGCCTGGAGTGCGCGGTCGATCTGGCGGGCGACGGACAGGTACGGCGCGCGCGCGCGCGGGGCTGACTCTAGGTGGGCGCGGCCGTGGCCGGCGTGCTGGCAGCCATGTCGTTCTCGAAGCAGTCCGAGGTCAAGGCGTGGGAAGAAGAGCTGCTGCCGTGCGAGCACACGCTCACGATCGGGCAGGAGACCGCGCGCGTCGTGGACGGCCAGCAAACGTGCGCCGACTGCTCGTTCGCCGAGAACCTGTGGCTCTGTCTGCAGTGCGGCAACCTGGGCTGCGGCCGGCAGCAGTTTGGCGGCGTGGGCGGCAACGGCCACGGACTCGCGCACTTCGACGCGACGGGCCACCCGGTGTCGGTCAAGCTCGGCAGCATCACGGCCGAGGGCACGGCCGACGTGTACTGCTACCTGTGCAACGAGGAGCGCGTGGACCCGGACGTGGGCGCGCACCTGGCGCACTGGGGCATCCAGCTGGCCGGCCGACAAAAGACGGAAAAGTCGCTGACGGAGCTCCAGATCGAGCAGAACATGAAGTGGGACTTCAGCATGACGACCGACTCGGGCGAGGAGCTGCTGCCGCTCTTTGGCCCGGGCTTCACCGGGCTCAAGAACCTGGGCAACTCGTGCTACCTGGCGTCGGCCCTGCAGTGCCTGTTTGCGCTGCCGGCGTTCCGCGAGCGCTACTACGAGACCGGCGAGGCGCCGCTGACGCTGGAGCCGGCGACGGACTTTGAGACCCAGATGCGCAAGGTCGCGGACGGCCTGCTGTCGGGCCGGTACTCGCACCCGGTCGGCACCGGCGAGGGCCAGGCCGGCATCGCGCCAAGCATGTTCAAGGCGCTCGTCGGCAAGGACCACCCCGAGTTCTCGACCATGCGCCAGCAGGACGCGTTCGAGTTCATGATGCACCTGACCAAGCTGATCGGGCGCGCGTCCAAGGCGTCGCGCACGCCCGACCCGACCCGCGCCTTCGGCTTCGAGACCGAGCAGCGGCTTCAGTGCCTCGGCTGCCGGCGCGTGCGCTACAAGACCGAGGCCCAGGACAGCCTGTCGGTGCCGGTGCCGGTCCAGCGCGTGGGCAAGACCGCCGACGGCAAGGACCTGTTTGCCGAGGTCAGCCTGCGCGACTGTCTGGACGCGTTCACGGCGCCGGACGACGTCGCGTACACGTGCGGCTGCGGCAGCAAGGCCGGCGCCACCCAGCAGACCAAGTTCAAGACGTTCCCGGACGTGCTCGTCGTCAACACCCGCCGGTTCGAGCTCGTCAACTGGGTCCCGACCAAGCTCGACGTGCCCATCGCGGTCTCGGACGAGCCGTTTGCGCTCGACGCCTACTACTCGGCCGGCATCCAGCCGGACGAGGAGGCCATGCCCGAGGACGCGCCCGACGCGGCCCCGGCCTTTGCCGCCAACGAGACCGCCATGGAGATGCTGCAGGCTATGGGCTTCCCGGCCGTGCGCTGCGAGAAGGCGCTCTACCACACGGGCAACGCCGACCCCGACGCGGCCATGAACTGGCTGTTTGCGCATATGGACGACGCCGACATTGACGAGCCACTCGTGCCGGCGCCGCCGGCCGCGGCTGCCGACGACGCCCAGGTTCAGATGATCGTCGAGATGGGCTTCACGCCGGCGCAGGGCGCCAAGGCCCTGCGCGAGTGCGCGGGCGACGTCGAGCGTGCCGTCGAGTGGCTGTTCTCGCACCCGGACGACGCCGGCGACGACGCGCCGGCCGCCGACGCCGACGCCGCCGGCCGGGCCGGCCCCGCGCAGTTCCAGCTCAAGAGCATTGTCTGCCACAAGGGCGCCAGCGTCCACGCCGGCCACTACGTGGCGTTTGTCCGCAAGGCGCTGGCCGAGGCCACTGGCCCGGGCGCGTCCGGCGCCGACGAGGCCTGGACGCTGTTCAACGACGAGAAGGTCGTCAGCGGCGGCGAGGCCGGCGAGATGAAGCGGTTTGCATATGTATATTTCTTCGAGCGCGTCTAGCGCGTGGAATAGAGCATGCCTGTGGGCACACAGACCACACCAAGAAGCCACGGGCCCGGCGGCGAGTGCGCCGAGGGTCGGCCTGCGGGATATAGCCGCCGAGCCGCACCATGTGCGGCTTATAGCCGCGGAGCGATTCGGCGGGTTACACCAGACACGCACGCGCCGCACGAAGTGCGGCTCGGCCTGCAGGATGCAGCCCGTCGTAGCCGATCAGTGGCTGTGTAGAGGCTCGGGGGGCGTCCCGGCCGGCGTCCTCCCGGTAGAGCCGCACGACGTGCGGCGCACGTCAATAGTCCAGCCTGCCGCGGGCAGCACCCTCGACGGGGTCGCCGCGGGACTCCGCACAGCCACTGGACGCCTCCGGCGGCGGCGCGACGAGGTCCGCTGTCGCCGGCACCTCCGCAGGTCACACCACACGCGCGCCGCACCGCGTGCGGCGCGGCACTAGCTCCGGGTGAGCCGCGTGCGGTGCGGCGCACCCCTCCACATCTAGCCCGGCCGCCGTCCCCAACGACCCCAATTGACCAACAATGCTCATCAAGGAATCATACGTGGACGTGCCGACGTCGTTCGGCACAAACATCCGGCTGTTTGTGTTCCACCCGACGGTCCCCGGGTACCCGAATGCCAAGTTTCCGGGCGTGATTGCGTGGTCGGAGATCTACCAGGTGACCGGCCCTGTGTCGCGGATCGCCAAGCAGATTGCCGGCCAGGGCTACATCGTGGTGGCGCCGTCGGTGTACCACAACTTCGAGGGTAAGCGTCCGGTGGAGTGTGCTGACGGCAGGCCCTGAGCCGCTGGCGTACGACGTCGAGGGCACCGACCGCGGCAACGAGTACAAGGTCAAGAAGCCGGTCAAGTCGTACGACGAGGACAACAAGATCGCGACGGACTACCTGACGTCGCTGCCGACGTGCACGGGCCGCATTGGCGCGACGGGCATGTGCCTGGGCGGGCACCTGGCGTTCCGGGCGGCGCTGGACCCGCGCGTCAAGGCGGCCGTGTGCTTCTTTGGCACGGACATCCACACCGGCACGCTCGGCGACGGCGACGACTCGCTGGCGCGCGCCGGCGACATCAAGGGCGAGCTGCTGATGATCTTCGGCACGCACGACACGCACGTGCCGCCGGCGGGCCGGGACCTGATCCGGCAGACGCTGCGGGACGCGGGCGTGCGGCTCAACTTCTGGGAGGTCTGGGGCGCGCAGCACGCGTTTGTCCGCGACGAGAACTCCAAGGGCCGGTACGACCCCGCGGTGACCAAGGTCACGATGGACGCGCTCTTCGAGCTCTTTGGCCGGGCGCTGAAGCTCGACCTGGGCGAGCCCGAGGGCCCTGCCGGCGAGCCCGAGCACGTGTGCTAGTAGCAATACATTTACGCCTGTTTCTTGGCCGCGGCGCCCGCGTCCCGGCTCTCGGGCTTGCGCTTGCGCACGAGCCCGCTGAGGTCGTTGGCGCCGGCGATGGCCGCGGCGACCTGGCGCGTGAGCTCGTCCGGCTCGGCCGCGGGCGCCGCGTCGGGCGCGCGCAGGTCCGCCAGCCGCGTTTCGAGGTCCTTGAGGATCTCGGCGCCGTCCGCGTCCGCGCCGTCTGCGTCCAGCCGCGCGCGCACGCCGGCGATCGCGGCCTCCATCTCGGCCGCGGCCTTGGCCTTGCGGTCGTCGTCCGCGACGACGAACTCGAGCGCCAGCGACAGCTTGTAGTGTGCTTCGGTCACCAGCGCCGACGACTCGGCGTGCAGGCCCTGCTTGATCTCGAGCGCGCGCCGCAGGTCCTGCGCGGCCTGCTCGAAGTTCTCGCTCTCGAGCGAGACCTCGCCGAGGATGTCGTAGACCTCGGCCAGCTGCGCGTTGGTCGCAGCCGCGGCGTCGCCGGTCTCGTCCGTCACGCGCTTCTCGAACAGCGTCCGCGCCAGATCGAGCACCTCCCACGCCGTCTCGAAGTCGTTGTCCTCCTCGCCGCCGGCCTCGTCGTCGCTCTCGCTGCCGCTGTCCTCAGCGTCGCCCGAGAACTGGAACCGCGCGTCCGCGCTGGTGCTGCTCTCCGCGGCCGCCTTGGTCTTTTTGGCCAGGTTCTCCAGCGCGGCCTCGTCCTCGCGCTGCGGCGCGCCGCCGAGCACCTCCGACTGCTGCACGGCCACCTGGAAGAGCGCGCGTCCGTAGAGGAAGAGCAGGTCGGGATCGTCCTTGGAGTTGATCGCCACGTACTGCTCGCAGGCCAGCGCGTACTGCTCTGCCGCGTCCCCGTAGTTCTTGAGCCCGTACGCCTTGCCGCCGGCGGCGACGTGCTTGTCCACCTGGGCCTGCGATGCGTCTGCCATTGTCGCGATGGTGGGATGGAGCAGCGCTCGCGTAACTACACAACTTCCGCCGCACGCTGTGCGGCGTAATCCCCATACCGTCAGCCACAGTTGTGCGGCTGGTCAGCCGCACTGCCGGCTATATGCTGGACGTGGCTGTGCGCCGTACGGCGTGCCGGTCTGCGGCGCAGCGTTGCACCAGACACGCGGGCGCCGCAGAGTGTGCGGCTCACGCACGGCGCCGGGAACGCCCGAGCGAGCCGCAGAATGTGCGGCTCACGCACGGCGCCGGGAACGCCCGAGCGAGCCGCAGCGCGTGCGGCTCTCGGCGGAGTCGCCGTAGCATGTTTGTGCGGCTCTATGCCGCACTCTGCGCGGCTCGAGCCCATCCGCACGCCTCAGGCGGCCACCGCCGAGAAGCTCCTTCGCGGGCACAAGGGCGTTCACGACGTGTCTAGTGTCCAGTCGCCGCGACGCAGGCTACGCGGTGAGCCGCACCGCGTGCGGCTCGAGGTTCATGCAGCGCCTCTATTATATCGCAAAGTGCTCGGCATGCAGCCGGCAGCGGTGCCGGCGAGCCTGGGCGGCAGCGTCGTCCACCAGGCGCGTGCCGCCGCACACCACAACCCACGGGTCGGCGTGCCGGTCCGTCGCCGCCCAGAGCGCGACGCGGTCGCGCAGGACGAGCCGCTCGTGGCGGATGTCCAGCGAGCGCAGCCAGCGTGCGGCGTCTTTGGCGCGGTCGGCCGCGGCCAGCGGATCGACCAGGTCGTCGAGCTCGATGTCGTCCGACGGCACCGGCTGGGCCGCGGCGACCACGGCGTCGTCGGCGCCCGGGGCCACGTAGATCTCCAGCACGCCGGTCGGGACCGAGAGCAGCTCCAGCGCGTGGATCTCGGACACGGAGCGCACGGCCCACAGCACGAGGACGTCCGCGCCGCGCGAGTGCAGCTCGCGCGCGACCGGAGCGACGAAGGAGATGCCCACGCCGCCGGCAACAAGCAGCACGCGGCGGGCCGCGTTGAAGAAGGCCGGGTGCAGCGACGGGTACGGCCCCGAGACCAGGTAGGGCCGGCCCGAGAAGAGCGGGAAGCGGCGGGTGGGCCGCACGAGCAGCCGCAGGGACTTCTTGTCGGCCGGCGCGCTGCAGACCGTGTAGGGGTGGCTCGGCGAGATCCACGCCAGCGGGTTGTCCTTCGGGGACTCGGCCAGCCGGATGTGCGAGCCCGGGCCGTACGACACCGGCAGGACGTGGCGCGGGATCTCGACGACGAGCAGGTCGCGCGTGACGGCGGTCACGCGCAGGTCGTCGACGCGTGCGCCGGCGTACAGCCGGAACAGCAGCTGGCCCCAGAGCAGGCCGAGCATGAGCGTGATGAGCAGCCAGATGCGCGGCCGCGCGTGCAGGGCCACCGCGCACACGCACGCCCAGGCCAGCACGTAGTGCGCGCGGTAGAAGAGCGTGTAGTTGGCCCGGCGGAACCGCTCGAGCGAGAACAGGGCCATGGCCGCGAAGCCGAGCAGCGCCAGCACCCCCAGAGCATTGTAGGGCGCCAGCGCGTGCGCCAGCCGGTGCTTGGCGCCGAAGTAGACCAGGTACAGGACCGCGTGCGCCGTGCCGAAGAGCCCGACCAGCCGGCCGAGCCACGAGTGCACGCCGACGAGCTCGAGGTAGAGCGCGTGCGGGACCGGGCTCGGCTTGAGCGACAGAAACAGCACCGACGGCACCATCGACGCTGTGATGCGCCCGGCGCGCTTGGCCAGCGCGAGCACGTCGCCGTGGGTCTGGGCCACGCTCAGAACGGCCTGGACCAGCGCCCAGGCCACCACCGCCGCGGCGAGCGGCGGCGTCCGGTGCAGGGCCAGGCGCACGGCCCAGTGCTGGCTGCGCACGCGCTGCGCCAGCGTGAGTCGCGCCGCCAGCACGGCCGTCACCACGACGGGCGCCGCCAGCGCCAGCATCTGGTACTGCTCGTTGAGCCGGCGGCGCTCGGCCTTGGCCTCGGGGGTCGTGCTGTCGGGGATCGTGAACCACATGCGGGCTCGACGGTGCGCGCCAGTTCGATGTGGCCCGGGCGACACGTGCGTGGTCACGTGCCGCGTGCCGCCGCACGGCGTGCGGCGCGGCGGCGCCGCGCGCCGTGCGGCGCCGAGGCCGCACGTGACGTTGCGCGATGTTAAATTTTCGCGGCCCACGCCGGCGAGCAGCACAGTCAAGGTACGTCGTCCGCCAGAGGTGCCTGAGACGGGCGGCCGCCGCGGCCGCAGGCCCGCCGCGCGTGCGCCCGCCCGTCGCAGCCCCCGCCGGTCGGCACGCGCGCTAACGGCAGAATGTTCAAGTCCAGGTCGCTCGCCGTTGTCGGCGCCCAGCTCGGGTCGCTCGCCCGCTCCGCCCGCGCGCTCTCCACGGCGCCCGGGTTCGTGCCGCTCACGGCCGACGGCTTCGTCGGCGCCGTGGGCAACACGCCGCTGATCAAGCTCAAGTCGCTCTCGGCCGAGACCGGCGCCAACGTCTACGGCAAGGCCGAGTTCATGAACCCCGGCGGGTCGGTCAAGGGTACGAGGCCGACGGCATTGCTGACGCAGACCGCGCGGCGCTCTTCGTGATCGAGGACGCCGAGCGCCGGGGCCTGATCGGCCCCGGCGCCACGATTGTCGAGGGCACGGCCGGCAACACCGGCATCGGGCTCGCGCACATCTGCCGGGCCAAGGGCTACAAGTGCGTGATCTACATGCCCAACACGCAGTCGCAGGGCAAGATCGACCTGCTGCGGCTGCTCGGCGCCGAGGTGTACCCCGTGCCGGCCGTGGCCTTCGACAACCCGGACAACTACAACCACCAGGCCAAGCGCCACGCCGAGCGGCTCGAGAACGCCGTGTGGACGAACCAGTTCGACAACACGGCGAACCGGCAGGCGCACATCGAGACGACGGGGCCGGAGATCTGGGCGCAGACGGGCGGCAAGATCGACGGGTTCACGTGCTCGACGGGTACGGGCGGCTCGTTCGCGGGTACGACCCGGTACCTCAAGACCGTGTCCGACGGCCGGGTAAAGGCCTTCCTGGCCGACCCGCCCGGGTCCGTGCTCTACTCGTACATCAAGTCCGGCGGCACGCTCGTCGACCGCTCCGGCTCGTCCATCACCGAGGGCATCGGCCAGGGCCGCGTGACGGACAACCTGGCCGCCGACATCGACCTCGTGGACGACGCGCTGCACATCGCGGACGACAAGACGATCCGCATGGTCTACCGGCTGCTCGACCAGGACGGGCTCTACCTGGGCGCGTCGTCGTGCCTGAACGTCGTGGCCGCGTACGAGATGGCGCAGCGGCTCGGTCCCGGCAGCACGGTCGTCACGCTGCTGTGCGACGGCGCGTACCGCTACGCCGACCGGCTGTTCTCGCGGTCGTGGCTCGAGTCCAAGGGCCTGCTGGCCGCGATCCCGGCCGAGCACACCAAGTACATCGTCTTGCCGTAGAATTGTGTATTAGCACCACCGCGTGGCCGTCAAAATGTACGAATCGAAAACTTTTCTCAGGCGCCGACCCACTGGCGCGCCGAGCGGAACAGGCGCAGCCACGGGCCGACCTCGCCCCAGGCGGCCGCCTCCTCGGGCGGGTACCACGAGTTGGACTCCTTCATGACGACGCGCTCGGGGTGGGGCATCATGGCGAGCACGCGGCCGTTGGGCGAGCGCACGCCGGTGATGCCGCCGGGCGAGCCGTTCGGGTTGAACGGGTACTTCTCGGTGATCTTGCCGTAGTTGTCGACGAAGCGGACCGACACGAGCCCGTCGGCCATGAGCTTCTTGGCCTGGTCGACCGACTCGAAGGCGACGCGGCCCTCGCCGTGCGCGACCGCGACCGGGAACTTGGACCCGCGCATGCCGTGCAGGAACACGGACGGCTCCTTGGCGTCCTCGACGATCTCGACCATGGCCACGCGGCCCTCGAACTGCTCGGACGCGTTGCGCTCGAACGACGGCCAGTTCTCGGCGCCGGGGATGAGCGCCTTGAGGTGCGACAGGAACTGGCAGCCGTTGCACGCGCCGAACGTGAACGTGTCTGGCCGGTTGAAGAACTGGACAAACTCGTCGCGCGCGCGGTCGTGGCAGAGCACCGACTTGGCCCAGCCGTTGCCGGCGCCGAGCACGTCGCCGTACGAGAAGCCGCCGCAGGCCGCCAGGCCGACAAAGTCCGCCAGCCCGACGTTGCCCGCGAGCAGGTCGCTCATGTGCACGTCCACCGCGGTGAAGCCCGCGGTCTGGAACGAGTACGCCATCTCGGCGTAGCCGTTCACGCCCTGCTCGCGCAGGATCGCCACCCGCGGCCGGCTCGACGGCACCATCGGCAGCGCCTCCTTGACGTCGAACGTCAGCCGGTAGAACAGGCCGGGGTCGAAGTTGTCCTGCACGTTTGCGTACTCCTGGTCGGCCGACTTGGGGTTGTCGCGCAGCCGCTGCATCTTGTACGACGTCAGCGCCCACGCCTGCTGCAGCGCCGCCCGCGACGACTCGTACACGCCCGCGCCGCCGTACGCGACCGTCACCCGCTGGTCCTTGGTCGGCCGCACCGCCGCGACGACCGAGATGTGCGACGCGCTGATGCTGTTGGCCTCGAAGATCGTCACAAACCGCTGCACGTCCTGCTCGCGCACCTGGAACACGGCGCCGAGCTCCTCGTTGAACAGCGTCGAGATCACGTCGTTGTGCGTCTCGGCCAGCTCGATCGCCAGGCCGACCCGGCCGGCGAACGCCATCTCGACGAGCGTCGTGATCAGGCCGCCGTCCGACCGGTCGTGGTACGCCAGCACCAGGTCCGGGATCTGGTGCAGCATCGACACCGTCGTCACAAAGTTCTTGAGCATGCCCACGTCCTCCACGTCCGGCGCGCTGTTGCCGACCCGGCCAAACACCTGTGCCACCGCCGAGCCGCCCATGCGCGCCTTGCCGCCGGCCAGGTCCACCAGCACCAGCTTGGTCTCACCAATGCCGGCCTCCTCGACCCGCCGCAGCTGCGGCGTCCACGTGTTGTGGACGTTGTTCACCGGAGAGAACGCCGTGACCACCAGCGACAGCGGCGCAGTCACCTCCTTCTGCTCCTTCACGCGTCCGCCAATGTCTTCCTCCCACTTCATCTTCATCGACATCGAGTCCTTGCCGACGGGGATGCTCAGCCCGAGCGCCGGGCACAGCTCCATACCGACCGCCTGCACGGCCTCGTACAGCGCAGCGCCCTCGCCGTCGTGGCTCGGCGCCGACATCCAGTTCGCCGACAGCTTCACCCGGTCCAGCGAGATGATGTCGGCCGCAACCAGGTTCATCAGCGACTCAGCCACGGCCATCTGGGCCGACGCCTTGGCCGAGATCAGCGCGATCGGCGGCCGCTCGCCCATCGCCATGGCCTCGCCGGTGACGACGCTCTCGCCGGGCGACGTGAACGTCACGCCCACGTCGGCCACGGGCACCTGCCACGGGCCCACCATCTGGTCACGAGCAACCAGGCCAGTGATCGTCCGGTCGCCGATCGTCACCAGGAACGACTTGGATCCGACCGAGGGCAGATGCATCACGCGCTCGATAGCGGTCGCGACCGCCACCGACGACTTGGGCGAGTGGATTGCGCCGTTGGGCGCCGGCACGGCCGCGGCCGTGGCCGCGGACGCCTCGGGCGTCTCGGTGAGCGACGCGGTCGAGCTTGCGGTCGACGCCGCCGGGGCAGCCGCCGCCGCCGGGGCAGCCGCCGCCGAGATGTCCAGGTACGACGCCAACGTGGTGTCGAACGCCGGCAGCTTGAGGTGCCGCGACGTAGCCACGCGCGACATCTTTGGCGGCTTGCCGAACAGCGTCTCCATGTCGAGGTCGATCGGGACCGTGTCGAACAGCTTGTCGGTCAGGATCAGCCGACGCTCGCTGGTAGCGTGGCCGATGACCGCGAACGGCGCGCGCTCGCGCGTCGCCAGCGCCGTGAACCGCTCCAGGTCCGCAGGCGCGATCGCCAACACGTAGCGCTCCTGCGCCTCGCAACACCAGATCTCCATCGGCGACATGCCGGGCTCGGTGCACGGGATGTCGCGCAGCTCAAACTTGGCGCCCAGCCCGTGGTCGTTGACCAGCTCGGGCATGGCGTTCGACAGACCGCCGGCGCCGACGTCGTGGATCGACTGGATCGGGTTTCTGTCGCCGAGCGCCGTGCACGCGTCGATGACGAGTTGCACACGACGCTGCATCTCGGGGTTGCCGCGCTGGACAGACGCAAAGTCAAGCTCGACTGAGCCGTCGCCGGACGCAACACTAGACGCTGCGCCGCCGCCGAGACCGATCAGCATGGCCGGGCCGCCCATGACGATCAAACACGCGCCGGGCGTGATGGCGCGGTCCTTGAGCGCCATCTGAGGGCGCACGCTGCCGAGACCACCGGCAAGCATGATCGGCTTGTGGTAGCCGCGGATCTCCGACTTGGCCGACGTGATCGGCAGCTGCGTGGTCAGCGTGCGGAAGTAGCCCGCGATCGCCGGCCGGCCAAACTCGTTGTTGAACGACGCGCCGCCGATGGGCGCCTCGAGCATGATGTCGAGCGCCGACGCGATGTGCGACGGCAGACCGACGTCCAGCTCCCACGGCTGGCGGCACTCGGGGATGAGCAGGTCCGAGACGTTGAAGCCGGTGAGACCGGCCTTGGGCTTCGAGCCGCGGCCGACGGCACCCTCGTCACGGATCTCGCCGCCCGAGCCGGTCGCAGCGCCGGGGAACGGCGAGACCGCGGTCGGGTGGTTGTGCGTCTCGACCTTGCCAAGGAAGTGGACGGTTTCCTTGGTCAGCGTCCACTCGCCGGTCTCGGCGTCGGGCGCGTAGAACGTGGCCTCCGGGCCCTCAAACACGGCCGCGTTGTCCGAGTAAGCCGAGATGGTGTGGGCCGGGCTGCGTTCATGCGTATTCCGGATCATCTTGAACAGAGACATCGGCTTCTGTTCGCCGTCGATTTTCCAGTCGGCGTTGAAGATCTTGTGCCGACAGTGCTCCGAGTTGACCTGGGCAAACATGAACAGCTCGACGTCGGTCGGGTTGCGGCTCGAGTTGTGGAACGCGTCGACCAGGTACGCGATCTCGTCCGCGGCCAGGGCCAGGCCGAACTTCTTGTTGGCCTCCTCTAACCGGTCCTTGGCCGACTTCTTGAGCTGGACCTCGATCAGCGGCTTGGGCGTGTGCTTCTCAAACAGGTCGTTGTACGTCGGCGGGTGGTCCGGGATGTCCTGGGTCATGCGGTCGTAGAAGCATTCGAGCGAGACACCCGACTTGAGGTGATGCATCAGCGGGAAGCCCTTACGGACCGTGACCAAGATGGCCACGCCGCGCTCGATGCGCTCGATCTCGTCGCCCAGGTTGCACACCTGCGCGATGTTGGTGGCCTTGGACGACCACGGCGACGTCGTGCCGACGCGCGGCACCACGCGGATCAGGTAGTTGTCCGGCTCGGCCGGGTCCGAGTTGGTCTCGATCGCCGTCAGCAGCATGGCGTAGCCCGGATCCGACGGATCCGGCATCTGCTCGTAGTCCAGCACCTTGTCGAGCAGGTCGCGCTTCGACTTGAACGGCAGCGGCGTCGCGGCCTCGGTCGCCAGCGGGCCGTTCAGGGCCTTGAGCGTCGAGCCACCGTTGCGCAGGGCGACATAGTGCACATACAACGCACGGATGGACGTCACCGCCGACGAGTTCACCGTTGTGTTTATGCTCGAGATCAACGCCGCCGTTCGGAACTGCGAGTACGCGATCGGTCCCGGGAGAACCAGCATCCCTTCTTCAGAAGTGGATTGGCTGTCATTTTCGAGCGACATCGGGATTGTTTTTGAAAGCACCGAAGCTGCGCGAGTCAATTAGCACGATCCCTGCATGACGTGTCTTGGCCGGGCATGGCCGCGCGCGGCCGAGGGGCCGTGCAGCCCGGGAGCGCCTGACGGGCCGCCGCCAGCGCTCGCCGTGGCCGCCGAGCGGCCACCACGTCCGCCGGCGACTGGTCGTCTGCGCACCGGGGCGCGTCGGCGCGCGGCCGCGGCAGACCAATTCGCTGCCGCCGCTGCTCCACCGCCACCGCCGCCCGGGCCCTTCTGCCGTGCGTGGGACGCCAGTACGCGGGCTGACCCCTGGAGGATCGTCCCGCGTCACTGTTCCCGCCAGCGGCCCGCCGAAAAAAATTTCCACCGGTCGGCTGGCGACCGGTGACATATGCGTACCTTCAAAACCGGTGGAGCGGGATGTCACGAACACTTAGAAGAAGAAGAAGACGATGCTCCTGCCACTCCTGATGAACTTGAGGTTGGCTGGGGTTGGAGGGGGGAGGGACGACAGAACCGGGTGAGTGGATGAGAAGGGAAGAGAGAAAAAAGCAACAGCGTATGTGTGGAGGCCAACGCCGGCTTTAGCTTTTTTTTTTTTTCTTACTTTTAATTCGTGAGTAATCGTGTTCTGCTCACGACAACCAACGCACGCCGCGTACGGCCGGCAGACGCACGACGAACGCGCGGCTGAGTCGAGCTGACAGTCGAGTGGCTGCAAAGCCACGCGTGTGGGTGCGGCAAAAATATGCCGGCGTTGGCCGAGATCGACCGGACGGGTGTGCGCGAGGACGCGGTAGCGGTCCCAGATGCAGTGTGCCCAACGGCGACGCTTGTAGACAGCCGCGGCTAAGGACGCGGTCCACACCGGTGGCGGGTGTGCTGCAGCCCTGGTGGCAGGCAAAGACACGCGGCGGCGGCGGCCGGACCGGTCGGCTGCGTCAGCCGGCAAGCCGGAGGGCGGCGGTGGGCAAGCAGCGGTGGTCGCCGTAGCGCCGTTTGGCGCTGGCTGGCAGGTTTGACAGCGTGTGGCACCGTGTGTGGCACCGTGTGGCAAGGACTGGGACCAGTTGGCCGCGGCTGGTGCCTGAGGTTCCCGCTTGACACCGGAGAAGAGCTTTACGCACGAGCTGTGCTCTGGGATGGAAACAAACGGCGGCGGGAACAATGGCCGCGCGGCGGTTATTTATTGTTTGGTAGCCAGCCGCGAGGGCGGCTGGAGTGGCTACGGGCGACAGGCAGCGTAGCGACGTGTTTGATGCAGCGTGTTTGTTTGTGCGACACGGTTCCGCGCGTAGGGTACGGGGCCCGGCGGTCGGACGATGGGCGACGAAAGGGGAAATCGGCCACCGGGCGACGGCCGCGCCGGGTCCGCGTGTCCGGACCGGGTCACAGGCGCTACTGCACGTGACCGGCAACATGCCGCTCCGTGGCTTAGCGCGCGCCCTAGGACCGCCAAAGTGGCGGTGGTGCCGGTGGCGTGATGAGTACCTTCCAGGGGATTTGGTTATCAGATCGTGGTTCGGACGCTGGTTGGCTGCGGTCGCCCGTGGCGTATCTGCAGTGCCCCGCGGCTGCCCGGCGCTCAGCCAGGGCGGCGGCGGCGCAGCGGCCTGCAGCCAAGGGCGAGCGCCGCCGACGTCGTGGCCACAGGTGTACGTGGCGGTTCAGGCCGAATGCAGACGCACGCGGCGGTGGGCGCGGGTACCATCGCCTCTGCGCCGGTGGGAACTGCGGCGAAATCGGCGCGACGGTGGGCACCTACCCGCGACGTCACTGCTAGGGCAGGTGGCACGACCCGGGCCCGAGTCCGGGTCAAGTAGCGGGCGCGGGTGGCGGCGCGGCCGCGCGTGCGGCGGCTGGGTCGTAGCGACCCGCCAAGATGCGGCCGGTGACCGGGGGCCGCCACGGCCGACAGCGGCGCGGGTCGGCGCTGCAAACAATGGGTCCGCGGGTCACGGTGACCCAGGACCCATACACCGGTGGTACCCGGCGGTCGTTAGCCTGCGCCTCCACCGCCCGTTCACCAAACCAGACCCGACCCTGGCGCGGTTGATCAAAAATCTTTCTTCTTCATTTTTTTCAACGCCCGCGGTCTCCACTGTCATTGTCCGTATCGTCTTCCTGCGGACAGGAGGTCTTTTTGTTTACAGACCCGCCCGCTGACGCTTGCGGTCGTTCGTCTCGACAGACACTTTTTTTTCGCGCCTTACCCGACCTCGTCTTTCTTTTATACATCGCGGCATCATGGGCTTCGGCAAGCAGGAGCGGCTCATCTCTCTGCTCGTGCTCGACACAGTCTTTTTCCTTATCGAAGTCGTCGTCGGCTATGCGGTGCACTCGCTCGCCCTTGTGGCGGACTCGTTCCACATGGTAAGTTCTTCGCGCATCGAGCCTGCCCGTCCGCGCGCCCACACCGCTGTCGATGTCGAGCCACAACCACCGGCCGGGCACGATTTAGAAGCGAATCTGGCCGGGGCTGCTATAACCGCCCGCTCAGCTTTGCGCAGTTGGCCGGGGTGTGCTCGGCATCTCGGCACGGTGGCCGGACTTGGCCGATAGCGCCTTCCAGACCTGTGCTAAAATCCCAGCTCAACGACGTTTTCTCGCTGATCGTCGCCCTCTGGGCCGTGCGTGTGTCCAGTCAGCGCGGCCCGACCACGGAGTACTCGTACGGATGGCAGCGCGCCGAGATCTTGGGTAAGATCGGCCGGAGGTGGTGTGGCGACCGCGACTGACGATCACAGGCGCCCTTGTTAACGGCGTGTTTCTGCTGGCGCTCTGCCTGACGATCTTCCTGGAGGCGCTGCAGCGATTTGTGGAGCCGCAGGAGATTACCAACCCGCAGTTGATCCTGTTTGTGGGCTGCATGGGCCTGCTGTCGAACCTGGTCGGCCTGCTCCTGTTCCACGAGCACGGGCACAGCCACGGTGGCGGTGGCCACGGGCACAGCCACGGCAGCTCGGCATCGACGCCGCGGCTGTCGCGCAACAACAGCACGTCGGTGCTGGACGTGGTCGACCCGTCGGCCGAGGAGCTCGAGATCGAGTCGCTGATGCCTGAGTCGGTGGTGCAGCGGCAGCGGCGCGAGCAGCAGCGAGCCAAGCTGTCGTCGTCACCGGCGGACTACACGTCGAGCCACGGACACAGCCACGACCACGGCCACAGCCACGGCCACGACCACGACGACCACGATGCGGACGAGGCCACGGGCCTGCTGGCGGACTACGCCGCCGGCCACGAGGACCATCTGCACTCGCAGCCGAAGATGAGCAAGCAGCAGGAGCAGTCGCTCAACATGCGCGGCGTGTTCCTGCACGTGATGGGCGACGCTCTCGGCAACGTCGGCGTCATTGGCACGGCGCTCTTCATCTGGCTCACGGACTACACCTGGCGGTTCTACTTTGACCCGATCGTGTCGCTGGTCATTACGTGCATCATCTTCTCGTCGGCGCTGCCGCTGGTCAAGTCCGCGTCCAAGATCCTGCTGCAGGCGGTGCCCAAGGGTATCAACATGCTGGACGTGCGGAACGACATTCTGTCGCTGCCGGGCGTGCACAGCGTGCACGACTTCCACATTTGGATCCTGAAGGAGAACCTGTTCATCGCCTCGCTGCACGTGTCGGTCGACGTGACCGTGTCCGAGTACATGCCGCTGTCGCAGAAGATCCGGCAGTGCCTTCACGGCTACGGCATCCACTCGGCCACGATCCAGCCCGAGTTTACGTCGGGCGCGGTGCCGCCGTCGGACCCCGCGACGCCGCACAACGTGTCGGCGCCGGCGTCGCTGCACGGCGACAAGGCGTTCGACAACAGCAGCTGCGCGTGCGTGGACGGCTGCGACGAGCAGGGCTGCTGCCCGCCTTCGCCGCCGCCGCTCGACCGCGCGTCGTCGACGCACTCGCACTCGCACTGAGCGCGCAAGCACTGTACTGGGAGGGGCAACAGGAGCCGAGTTGTATTAATATATGGGCTACATATTTTGGGATCTTGCGGCGGCCGCCGCACGGCCGCCGCCCGGTAGCTCGGCGCGCGGCTGGCGCGGCTGGCGTGCCGCTGCCGGCTCTGCCGATCGGCCGAGCGTCCGATTGCCGGTGCTAGTCGGCGAACACGGCGAACACGGCGATGACGCTGCTGGCGGCAACGACGTCATGGCGGCCCCGCCGGCGTGCCAAATATAGCCCTCGGCTGTTCGCGCCCGTAGCTCGCAGCCAGCCGGCGTACGGCGGCCACGGAGCTCGGTGCGGGTCGCCGGGGTCATCTGACACCTGTTCGGGCGTGCGGCTAAAACACAAAAATAGACTGTGCATATATATAACTCACTAGCGCGGCGCCATGCGCGCTTGCGCTCTGGCGCAGGGACCTGCGCGCGCTTTCTCGCGCTAGTGCACAACAGGCAGGATTTAATCCTTGGCCAGCGTAGCCCGCATCAACCGTCGCCTTGGTCCGGATCCTAACGACTTGCAGCCTAGGCCGGACGCCGGGCTGCCTGCAGCCTGCTACCGTTAGTCGTGGTCACAGCCGCGTGCGTCTGCCACAGGCGCACGCAGCGCGAGACGCAGCCGCCAGGGTGGCAAGCGGAGACACACGTGATGGCGTGACGGCGAGCATGGCGCGCAGCGCCGCGTGTGGCGGGGCGCGTGGCGGCGCATGAAGCGGCGTGCGGCGCGACGCCCGCGCGCTCAGCCGCACCCGAACACGCTGTCAGCCAGCCGCGGCCCATCGGCGGCTGCGGCTACGCGCGGCCCGGAACAGGCGGCCGGAGGAATCCACCGCGGCGGCGCGTCCGACCGGCTGGGTCAGGAGCCAAGATGCGGGGGGCCGCAGGGGGGGGTTGCGCCATGAGTCGCGATCACGTAGCGAGCGCCGGGCGGGCCGGCTGGCCCGACAGCGGCCACGTCGGGCAAGCCGGCGCAGCCAGACGGCCAGCCAGGGAGCCAGTGGCCCCCCGCGTGCCGCGCGCGTCTCTGCCGCGCCGCTCTAGGCAGGAGAAATACACTATATTGAACATTAAGATACGCTGGGGACCATGCAGGGTTAACTTTTAAATACAGGGTGCGCACCCAGGCCCAAACCAGCGCGTTCGCGGCCGCAGGCGGGCCGCGGCTGGCCAGGTGCGCGGTGGCCAGCGCGGGCAGGGGCCCGGCAGCCTACATGATGACACAGTCCTTGTCCTTGTCGCGCTCAGGGCCCCTCTTGGCCTTGAGTCGCTTGGCCGGAGCCTTGCCCTTCTGCTTGGGCTGCGGGTCGGCGGCCTCGCGCAGAGCCTTGAGGCGCGCGACGGCGCGCTCGTCGCCGGCCTCGGCGGCTTTGACGTACCACAGGTTCGCCTCGACCAGGTCGCGCTCGATGCCGATGCCGTTCTCGGAAAAGTAGCCGACAGCGTACATGGCCTTGGACAGGCCGGCCTCGGCAGCGCGCTTGGCCCACTCGTAGGCCTCGTCGTCGTTCTTGGAGAGCACGGGCTCGGCGCCGACCATGTACCAGGCACAGAGCGCGAGCATGGCGGTCGGGTCGGACGCCAGCGCGGCGATGGTGTAGTAGTGCACCGACAGGGCCGGGTCCTGCGGGCAGCCCAGCAGGCCGTACTCGTAGACGTGGCCGAGGCGGGCGGCCGCGGGCGCGTAGTTGAGGTCGGCCGAGCGCACGTAGAGCTGGGCGGCGTAGGCCTCGTCCGGAATGATGGCGTCCTCGAACCCGGTCTCGTAGATGGACGCGAGCTCGTACGGGCCCTGCGGGAAGAGCTCGTTGGCGTTGTCGGCGGCGCGGGTGAGCCACTTGATGCCCTCGCGCTGCGAGTGCGCGATGCCGAGCTGGTTGTAGTAGCAGGCCATGCCGAGCTTGAGCATGGCGCCGGTGTGGTTCTTGGACGCGGCCGTGCGCAGGAACTGGACGGCCTTGCGGATGTTCTTGGCCGTCCCCCAGCCGTGCTCGTAGCAGAGCGCGGCGCGGTACGTGGACTCGGGGTGGCCGTGCTTGGTGGCGGCCACGAAGAGCACGAACGACTCGCGCAGGTCGAGCCGGCCAAAAAGCCCGGACGAGTACGCGTCCGCGAGGAGGTACTGGCCGTCGAGGTAGCCGCGGTCGGCGAGCTTGCGGAGGACCGCGCACGCCTCCTTGAGGAGCTCCTGGCGCTGGCGGGCGGCGTCGGTCGCCGGGCGCGGCGTGGCCGGCGTGGCCGGCGCGGCCGGCACAGACGTGCCGGCCGACGTCGTTGCGGCCATGCTGAGCGCGGTCGACGGCGTCGACGTCGTCGGCGACGTCGTCGCCGTGCCGGCCGAGTCCACCGAGCGCGCGCCGGACGACGACGCCGAGTCGGTCGGCGTCGGCCGCTCGTCGCCGTCCGGCGCGTTCTCGTCCTCGCGCAGGACCGTGAACATGTTCTCCTCGGGCTCGGCCGGCGCCGCGGGCTTGGCCGCCGGCGCGCGCGCGCCGGCGTCCGCGCCCGGGTCCGGCAGCGCCAGCGCCGCGTTGATCATGAACTGCGCGAACTGGAACTGCAGGTCCGGGTCGTTGGCCTTCTTGACGTTCTTGCGGTACATCTCGATCGTCTGGAAGTGGGACATCAGGTTGGCCGAGTGCGAGCCCAGGTTCTGCAGCAGGTGGGCCTGGTCGAACGCCGTCGCCGGCGGCGCGTGCGCGTCCGGGCCGAGCGACTGGCTGTCAAACAGGTCCGACAGCGACGACACCGACTGCGACCGGCGCTCCGGCGACGAGTGCAGCGAGTGCGACGCCGCGTACGACGCCTGCCGCCGGTGCGGAAACACCTGGCTGCGCGGCGACCGCAGCGCGCCGGGCTTGCTGCTCGGCGACGCCGGCCGGCTGTTGGCCAGCAGGTCGCCGGACGACGTGCGGCGGTACGCCGTCGGGCCGGGCTTGCCGGATCCCATCAATTCGTGCGCCGACGAGATCGACGACGTCGTCGACGTCGACGCCGTGGGCGCGTGGCCGGGCATTCTGGCGGCCGGGGCCGGGTCGGGCGGGCCGGACGGGCCGGGCGGGCCGGGCCGGGCGGCGGCGGAGAGAGCGCCGCGCCGGGGGCGGGCGCGCGCGGGCGGTCGGGCGGGCGACGCGTTCGCAGCCGAGGCCACACGGGCTCGGGCTGGCTGGCGGAGCGGCCGCGACCGGCAGACGGCCGGGCGGGTTTTCGTGCGGTCTGGCGCACGCGCGGTCGCGGTGCCGGAAAAAAAACTGCAGAGAGGGGGACGCCGTCGCACGGCGCCGATCGCCACTCTCGAGACTGCCTTCGGGGTTCTGGCCAGAGACCGACGCGGTTCCGGGGCGCTTGTGCCGGCTGCGGAGGGTGGAAAGGATGGTGATGGCCGCTGGGCGATGACAAAATAGAAGCAGGGGGCAAGCGAGCACAGCCCGGCGCGGCCACGCCAGAGCCACTGCACGGCCACGGCACGGCCACGCCGAGCCACCGCGTTGCCACAGCGTGGCCACGCCGGCGCGGCCGCGGCGCGGCACTACGCGGGGTCCGCGCCGGCTGCTCGCAGCGGCCGCCCGCGCGGGACGGCGCTACGGCGGGCGCCGGCCGGGCTAGCGACGGCGGCGCGGCGTGGCCGAGGCCAAGAATAGCATCAGGCGGCGCTACGTCGGCTACGTCAGCGACAGGGCGTGGCGGCCTGCGGCCGGCAGCCGGCCGCTGCCAGGGCGCGGCCGGCCAGGCCGGGTCGGGCGCTGGCGGCGGAACGCGTGCGAACGCGGCAGGCGCCGGCAGGCGCCAGCAGGCCCGCAGCAGGCCAGCCGGGCGGGCGCCGACCGCGGCAGGAAGCAGGCCGGGCGTGGTCTAGGCGGGCACGCTAAGGGCGCCGGGACCCTAGCCGACGCTACCGAGCGCGGCTAGGCGGCCACGGGCGGCGGAGAGCGACGGGAGGCCTGGCGGGCGGCGGACGCGGGCGGCGGGCGTGGGCGGCCAGGGCGGGCGCGGGCGCGCGGTCGGGCGCGCGCTCAGGCGCGGTCGGGCGCGGGCGCGGCGGGCGGCGGCGGGCGCACAACGGCCAACGGCCGTGGCGGTGACTCGACGCGGACGGCTAGTTCGCGCGGCGTGCGCTAGCGCGCAGGTCAGGTGCAGTAGGCGGCGCTAGCGCGGCGTGGCGTGCGCCAGGCGGCCAGTGGCGCGGCGCGGCGACGTCGTCGTGCATGCATGAGCGCCTAGCCCCGCGTTTCGGGCGCTAGCGTATGCACGGCGGCTGGCGGCTGGCGGCGGGCTGGCGGCGGACGGCGTGCGCTAGCGCGCCCCGATGGGGGCGGACGGCGCGGCGGGCTGCGAGATCCCACCGCGCTGCCGCAGGCGGCCGTACACAGCTAGCGTGTTTCTATTTATACGCGGCGCCGGCGCAGCGCGCCGCACGCCGCTAGGCCTCGTCGGGCAGGCCGGGCGCCGGCGCGACGGCACGCCCCCGCATGCGGCAAATTCAGTGCCCGATATGGCGTAATGCGGCGCCGGTTTGTTATGATTTGTCTCGTTTGGGCCCTAGCTATCCCAACCTCCTCAAATTTCGATTTCTGTCTGCAAATTTTCACGATCGCCCACAAAAGGCCCCCGTCCGTCCCGCCGCACAGCCATCGCACGGTCGCCGTCGCACACACGCCGGCACAGGCGCAAGTCGCACATCAGCTCCAGCAGCCCGCGGCGCCGCGCCGCCGACGCCCCACAATGCCCGAAGTCCCCCCCGAAGCCGCCCGCCGTGGCGCGCCCCGCCGCGGCGACGAGCCGTTCCCGGCGGGCATGTACATGCCCGCGGCCGACCGCGACATCGAGGTCGCGACCACGCGGTCCGGCCAGTCGGACACGCAGCGCAAGCGCTCGCTCGTCCGGCCCGAGCGCAACCGCAACAACCCGAACCGGCCGACGTTCCACTACGCGCGCCACGCACAGCAGCAGAACATGGACGTGCTGCCGTCCACGACCGGCAACGAGCCGGCGCAGTACGGCGCGGACCTGGCGCCGTCGGCCGAGCCGGCGTACGTGCACCGCGCGCCGCCGCCGCCGTCGACCGCGACGACCAACCTGCACCGGACCGAGTCGATCGGGTCCACGTCCACCGCGGTGGCCGCGTCGGACTTTGGCCCGGCCGACGCCGCCAAGGCCGTCGGCCGCGACGAGATCCACCGGTACACGCCCGACACGTCCGAGGCCGTCTCGTCGTCGTCGTCGCCGACGCCGCTGTCCGGCAAGCTCGAGGCCGAGGCCGCCCACGCGGCCGACAACGCGCGCGCGGCGCGCGCGCCGCGCCACCTCAAGGCCGCGCCGCCCAAGCCGCCGTCGCTCTGGCACGTCTACTGCTCGATCATCACGTTCTGGGCGCCGGGCTCGCTCATGAAGTACTTTGGCATGCCCACCAAGGCCCGCCAGTCGGCCTGGCGCGAGAAGATGGGCCTGATCTCGATCATCCTCATCATCGGCGCGGCCGTCGGCTTCCTGACGTTCGGCTTCACCGAGACCGTGTGCTCGCACTCGGCCTCGCGCCTGCGCATCAACACCGTCGACTCGGGCTTCATGATCATCCAGGGCCGCGCGTACGACCTCACGCACTCGTCGCACCCGGCCGCGCAGGGCATCCAGGCCCACGCCAACGTGCTCTACCCGCCGACCAACGCCGGCGGCCAGGACGGCTCGTTCCTGTTCCAGAACGTCAACAGCCACTGCCTGGGCCTGATCAAGCCCACGGCCGCGACCACGATCCCGTCCGACACGGCCGGCCGCATGGCGTGGTACTTCCCGTGCCGCACCTTCAACCAGGACGGCTCCTCGGCCGTCAACCGCACGTTCGACTACTACGAGGGCTACGCGTGCCACACGACCGCGGCCGCCCGCAACGCGTACTACTCGCTGAGCTACACCGGCGACGTCTACTTCACGTGGGACGACGTGCGCAACGCGTCGCGCAACCTGGTCGTCTACAACGGCTACGTGCTCGACCTGGACCTGCTGCAGTGGATCGACCCGGCGGACGCGTACTTCGAGTCCGAGACGCTGCAGGCCATGAACGCGTCGGCCAAGACCGAGACCATCCGCGGCACGGACATCTCGCGGCTGATGACGTCGAGCGCCGACCGCCAGGTCGCCAAGTGCATGACCGAGATCCTCAAGGTCGGCGTCGTGGACACGGACTCGGTCGGCTGCATCTCGTCGCAGGTCGTGCTGTACGTGTCGCTCGTGTTCATCGTGGCGATCGTGCTCATCAAGTTCCTCGTCGCGGTCATGTTCGCCTGGTTCCTGTCGTGGCGGCTCGGCGTCGAGTACACGGCCAACCAGAAGAAGCGCCAGGCCGAGATCGAGGAGTGGGCCGACGACATCTACCGGCCGGCGCCGCACCTGCGCAACGCGACCCAGTACCGCGGCAACAAGTTCTTCCCCAAGACGTCGCGGTTCACGTCGCCGTACTCGCGGTCGCAGTCGCGGCTGCGCAACCCGACGACGATGGCGTCGCAGTCGTCGTCGCACCTGATCGTGCCCAACTCGATCTACTCCCAGCGCAACGACTCGGGCTTCCCGTTCGAGGGCTCGTCCATGGCCGGCGCCACGGCCACGGCGTACTCGCCGTCGACGTCCGGCACGGCGTACGGCACGCCCGGCGGCGCGCACTCGACCACGTCGCTGCTCAACTACGGCACCCGCGGGCGCGAGCGCGAGCAGCCGCCGCCGCCGGTCGGCGCGCTCGCCGACTCGGACACGGACTCGGCCCAGCTCTCGGGCGTGTTCCCGGCGTCGGACGAGTACACGACGGGCCCGTCCGGGCACCTGTCGGCGTACGTCAACGACTCGGTCGTGCCGCAGCCGCCGGCCGACTACCAGCCCTTCAACTTCCCGCTCGTGCACACGATCCTGCTCGTCACGGCGTACTCGGAGTCGGTCGACGGCCTGCGCACGACGCTGGACTCGCTGGCCACGACCGACTACCCCAACTCGCACAAGCTGCTCTTCGTGGTCTGCGACGGCCTGATCAAGGGCCACGGCAACGACATGACCACGCCCGAGATCGCGCTGTCGATGATGAAGGACTTCACCGTGCCGCCGGACCAGGTCGAGGCCTTCTCGTACGTCGCCGTGGCCTCGGGCTCCAAGCGCCACAACATGGCCAAGGTCTACGCCGGGTTCTACGACTACGACGACGCCACGCTCGACCCCGCCAAGCAGCAGCGCGTGCCCATGATCTGCGTCGTTAAGTGCGGCACGCCCTCCGAGGCCGGCGCCGGCAAGCCCGGCAACCGCGGCAAGCGCGACGGCCAGGTCATCCTCATGTCGTTCTTCCAGAAGGTCATGTTCGACGAGCGCATGACCGAGCTCGAGTACGAGATCTTCAACGGCATCTGGAGCGTGACCGGCATCTCGCCGGACTTCTACGAGATCGCGCTCATGGTCGACGCCGACACCAAGGTCTACCCGGACTCGCTCACGCACATGATCTCGTGCATGGTGCACGACCCCGAGGTCATGGGCCTCTGCGGCGAGACCAAGATCGCCAACAAGCGCGACTCGTGGGTGACCATGATCCAGGTCTTTGAGTACTACGTCTCGCACCACCTGACCAAGGCCTTCGAGTCGGTCTTTGGCGGCGTGACGTGCCTGCCGGGCTGCTTCTGCATGTACCGCATCAAGGCGCCCAAGGGCGCCGACGGCTTCTGGGTGCCCATCCTGGCCAACCCCGACATTGTCGAGCGCTACAGCGACAACGTGGTCGACACGCTCCACAAGAAGAACCTGCTGCTGCTGGGCGAGGACCGGTACCTGTCGACGCTGATGCTGCGCACCTTCCCCAAGCGCAAGCAGATCTTCGTGCCGCAGGCCGTGTGCAAGACGCAGGTGCCCGACACCCTGCACGTGCTGCTCTCGCAGCGCCGCCGCTGGATCAACTCGACCGTGCACAACCTGATGGAGCTCGCGCTCGTCAACACCCTCTGCGGCGTGTTCTGCGCGTCCATGCAGTTTGTCATCCTCATCGAGCTCATCGGCACGCTCGTGCTGCCCGTGGCGCTGGCGTTCACGCTCTACGTGGTCGTCATCGCCATCGTGCGCAAGCCCGTGCCCGTCATCCCGCTCGTCCTGCTGGCCATGATCCTCGGCCTGCCGGGCGTGCTCGTGGTCATCACCGCCACGCGCTTTTCGTACGTGGGCTGGATGCTCATCTACCTGCTGGCGCTGCCGGTCTGGAACTTCCTCCTGCCGATCAACGCCTACTGGAAGTTCGACGACTTCTCCTGGGGCGAGACCCGCCAGGTGGCAGGCGGCGACAAGGGCTCGCATGACGACGTCGAGGGCGAGTTCGACTCGTCCCAGATTGTCATGAAGCGCTGGCGCGACTTTGAGAACGAGCGCCGGAAGGAGATGCAGATGCCCAACGTCATCTCGGCCACTGCGCGCGCCTCTTACATGCGCGCCAACCCGCCCGGCAGCTGGCCGAACTCCACCCAGGCCGCTGCCATGCAAGACCCCACGGACCTGTAAGCACACTAACGACACTGACATCTACGGCCACCGAAGGCCTGTCTGGCGACGCCGGACGCTACATATCTGTTACGCTGCACTAATAAACATTTTGTTCACGAGTCCGTACAGCCTGTGAGCCGCACGCGGTGCGGCGGCGGGGACGCTGCGGGTGCGTCCTGCGGGTAGGCATATAGCCGCATATAGCCGCATATAGCCGCATATAGCCGGCTGCCGGGGCAGCTGCCACCGGCCGCCGCCGAGGCTGTCCTGTGGCTGTGCACCTGCCTGTGGCGGGTCGGCCGCCGGCGGCTGTCCTGCGTGCAGCCCGAGCCGCATGTAGCCGCACGTAGCCACCTGCGGGGGGAGCAGCCACCCTCCAGCGAGCCGCGGGCTCGCCTGTGGCTGTGCACTCACCTCCGGCGGCGGCTCTGCCGAGGAGACCACGAGCATATAGCCGGCCACCCACCCCACCTGCCTAAACGGTGCGCGCCGCACACTGTGCGGCTCGTCCAGTTCACCCTATGTATTCGCGAAAACAACGCTCGATATCCAAAACGTGAGAACAAGACTAGTGTTTCTTACGCAGCAGCTTGATGCCGCTGCTGGACCGGTCCGGCTTGACGGCGTCCGACGCAGGCGCTGAGTCGCGGCGCCAGAACTTGTCGCGCTTGGACGTCGACTTGAGCCGGTTGAGGCCGGTGACGGGCTTGGGCGGATCGGCCACGTCCTTGGGTGCGGGCCGGTCGGCCGAATTGCCGAACGACCACGACGCTGAGAACCGGTTGGTGTTTTGAGCCAACGGCTGGCGCTCCTTGCGCGACTTGGGCGGCGGTGGTGGCACGGCGACCGCAGACACGACGACCGGTGGTGGCGCAACAGGCGTCTGCGACGGGTGCGATGTCGACGCAGACGACGACGAGTTAGTCGAGAACACGGACGAAGACGATGTGGTCGCGTACGACGCCGGTGGCGACGACGACGGCGTCGGCGGGCGCCCGATTGTCGAGCGCCGAGGCGGCGGCGGCGTCGGCGCGGTCGACGCCGGCGAGATCGGGGGCGAAACGGGCTCGGCGGGCACGGGCGTGACGGCCGGGGGCACGTCGATCGGGGCCGTGGCTGTGATCGGGGCAGGATCTGCGGCCGCGATCGTGATCGGGGTTGCCCCCGAGCCCGGACCCGGGTCCGCGATCGGGACCGAGACCGGGCTCGGGACCGGACTCGAGACCGCGATCGGGACCGGACTCGAGACCGCGATCGGGACCGGACTCTGTCCCGGTCCCGGGACCGGACCCGGAACCGAGACCGGACGCGGGTCAGGGACCGGGACCGAGACCGGGGCCGGGTCCGCCGCCACCGCAGTCCGGGACGCGGCCACCGGCATCGCAGGGGTCCGGTCCGGTGCCGGTCCTCCACGGCCCTCGCCGTTCACCAACCGGTCCACCAGTGTCGACACGGTCGTCTCTCCGGGTGAAACCTTGCGTCGCGCGGCCTCATACGCCTCCTCGGTGATCTCCTGGTAAAACAAAATGTACGCGCAGGCCTGGCCCGACTTGTCGCCGAAGAAGTTGGACGCGTAGTTGCTGTCCACGCGCTCGACCATCTCGTCGTCGTACAGCACCCAGCCCGCGTGCTCGGTCTTGACAATCGACACGTAGTGGCCGTGGTATGGCCCCCCGCCAATGTGGACCACGAGTGCGTACAGCTCGTAGAGTCGGTCAGGGGTCTCTGCGTCGTCGGTCGTGTTGAACAGCCGCAGGTGGTGCGGGTAAACGACCCGGTGGAACAGCTTCATGTTGCGCTGCATGTCCTCGGTGTACTTGAACCGCTTCAGGTGCAGCGCCAGAATCCGCGGCAGCCGCTTGACCTTCATGCGCTTCTGGGCCTCCTGCAGGCCGCCGCAGCAGTCGCAGTGGAACTTGTTGGACTCGCACAGCATCTCCGACGCCGAGAACTGGCGCAGGCACGACGTTACGCTCGAATGCTGGTCCAGATCGATCGAGAGGTCGAGAAAGACCTCGTCCCGACGCGACGTGTTCTCGCACGTCAGGCACTTTGTCTCGCTCGTGAGCAGGCCCTCAAACAGATCGTGCACCCAGCGGGTGGCAGCGCCGCCGCCGCCGTGGCGGTCAATGTTGTCGACGACCTCGTTCAGCAGAAAGTTGAAGAACTCGTGCGCGTCCTGGTGCATCGACGACCGGAACAGCTCGTTCTCGCGCTTGAGGACCTCGACCAACTTCGCCGGCGACACCACACCCGTGTTGAACCGGTTCTCGGCGATGGCGTGGAAGATGTCCTTGAGCGACGTGAACATGTTCTCCTCCATGGCGTACTCGTGCGCAAGCGAGTGGTCCAGGTTGATGATGGGCCCCGTCGTCAGTGCCGTCTTCTTCTTCTGCTCGACCAGGACGGTCTCGTCGCCGCGCGGTGGCAGCCGCGCAGGCACAGGCGCGGGCTCGGGCTCGACCTTCTTGCGGTCCTTCTTGGACGGGCTGGCTGCGGCCGTGGCGGCTGCCTCGGCGGCCGCCCGCCGCACGGCCTCCGTGAACGCGTGCGGCTGCTGGCCCACGATCGACGTCCGCCGCGGCCGCGGCTTGTCCAGCGCCGGATAGTTAATGACCGCCTCGCGGAAGTCGCGCGAGTAGTACAGGCACTGCAGGACCGAGTTGCAGTAGCTGTCGTCAGCGCGGCCGCCCGCGCACTTACCAGGTGTAGCCAAACTGCCGTCAGCGTGCTCGCGCGCCTACTTACGTTCTCCATGCCGAAATACTTGTCGCTGCTGTCGTCCGAGCCGGGCGGCGCGGACCCGGCCGTGGGCGCGGGCCGGGCTGCGGCGGCGACGATCGTGGGCGCCCCGCCGCTCACGCCGCCGGGCCTGCCGGAATTGCCGGCCTCCCGGCGAACCGTGCCAGACGACCGCCGCGCGCCGGCCGTGCCGTTCGCGCCCGAGCTGGACTTCCATTTGAGAATCGCCATTTGCTGGTGTTGTGTCGGCTGCCGTGCCTGCGACGCGACTGCTTTGTGTCCCCGCCGACCCCAACTTTGTGCGGGGGCCACCGGGTAACGCCGTTGGTGGCGCGTACCCCGCCGCTTATGTCAGCCGGCGGCCTTGCTGAGATCAGCATCAGGGCCTGCTTATGTCATAGTGCGGCGTAGTGTTTGCGGCGGCGGCCGCCGGCCGCCGCAAGCGCCGGCGCTTGCGCGTGCGGCACCACGGCCCGGCCTGGACGCTCCGGGCCGCCGCCGCCACCCCGACGCCACGCCGTGGACGAGAGATATCTGCGGAGGAGAAAGTCCGCGACAGAAACGGGCCTTTTCCGACGCGTCCGCAGCGCGTGCGGGGTCCGCCCCGCGCAGTACGAGTTACCCGGTGTACGCGTGCCGCACGGGGTGGGGCGCTCCTCGCACGCCTCCGACGGCGCTGCCGCTGCGCCACCGGAGAAACCGCGGGATGGGCGGGCGAGCCTCGCCCGAGCGCCAGGGGGCGTGGCCACGTAAGCTGCCGCTGGAGGCCGGCCGTGGCTGTGCACCTGCGGACCGCGCCGCATCTACGTGTGCACCAGCCGACGGGCGGCTGCCTGGCGTAGTCGCCACCGGAAGCTCACTCGTGGCTGTGCACTGGCCTCGTTCGCCGCAAGCGCTGAGCCGCAGCGCCGCAGTCTGTGCGGCGCATATGAGCCGCACAGTGTGCGGCTCGCGTAACTTGCCGGACAGGCACCACCCTTGGCGGATTCGCCGTCGGAGGCTCGTCCAAACTTGCCTTAAAGCAGCCATCGTTGGCGAAACACTGCCAGAGGCCGTCCGCAGAAGCCGCCGTCCACCAGCAGCTCCGCCAAGGGTGTTACACCGGGGACAGCGCCGCACGCTGTGCGGCTTGGGCTCGTGCGCCGCATACAACGTGGGTTAAACATCCTGCTCTGTGGCCAGCTTTTCCCGCAAAGTCGCCGCCGGCTCTTCCGCAGAGGCCATTCTCACTTTGTGTGTCCAGCCACTGTAGCAAGCTTCTGCCAGCGGCAACGTCGAGGGTAGTGCTCTGCGGGCAGCGTCACATATGGTGCGGCGAGAGAGCGCCGCACGTCATGCGGCTCACCGCCCGTCCGTAGGGCAGCCACCCTCAAGCCGTTGCCGCCGAAGGTATGCACGCAGGATCAGTTCTGTGCTTATGCTCCTCAGCCACTGCAGTGAGCCTCCGGCGGCGACTCCGTCGAGGGTGGCTGCCCTTCGGACAGATGTCAAAGATCTACGCCACAAGCACCTGCGGGAAGACAAACGACCCTTGTCGGAGTCACCGCCGGGGTCTCTGCAGCACGGGGACTCTGCAGCACATGCCACACACGCCACGCTCTCGCAGGCACTTCGTCAGTCGTATCCGTCATCGCCGGGATGGCACAGGGCCAACCGAGAGCCAGAATTGCCGGAGCGCGTATCAGCAGGTAAGCGCACGAGCTCGTAGAGCAAGGCCGCACAGTCCCAGCGCCAGCGTACGCTCACGTTCGATGAAGGCAGAGCCGTTTATTAACCCAGAACAAGTTCGTACAAAACAACGATGGAGTTGATGCCTATCAGGGGAATGCGCATGAGGGTCCGGACGGCCGAGATCAAGTTGACGAGCTTGACCTTGACGCTCTGGGAGTCGGGGACGCCGAAGCCCGAGTCGATCTGGGCAGTCGACCAGCCGACTGTGGTCAGCGGGACCAGGCACACACTTACTCCGCGCCAGGAACCGGTCCTCGCTGAGGATCGCGATGGCGTTGGTCAGCAGAAGCACCACTGTGGTCAGCTAGGCCGGGCGGAGGCGTACCGTAAAAGAGTCGTCCGAGGCCAAACATCTTGGTGGAGCGTCGCGGTCGCGGGCGCGGGCAAGACGTGCGGCGCGGGTTACCCGCCCCGGCACCGGTCACACCGGCACGTGACCCGGGGTGTCTAGACCGCCGCCCGCCGTCTCGACTTCCCCCGAAGATGGACGGGCTCGATCTTATGTTTGCCGGCCTGATGGCCGGCCAGCTCTGGCTGGCGCCTTATACGAAGGTGGAGGAGTCGTTCAACATGCAGGCAATTCACGACATGGTGTACTTCGGCCGGGATCTGGCGCAGGTGAGTGACGGTGACGGCAGGGGCAGCCCGGCGGAGGTGCCCGGGCGGAGGTGCCCGGCGGCCCCGGCCGGGGCAACGGCCCGGACAGGCGCGGCGGCCCGGCGGCCCGGCCGCATGCGCGCGGGCGGCGCAGCTCCGAGCCGCATGCGGTGCGGCGCTGAGCCGCACGAGGTGCGGCGCAGGCTGACGTGCAGTACGACCACATCGAGTTCCCCGGCGTCGTCCCGCGCACGTTCCTCGGCGCGCTGACCGTCGCCAGCGCCCTCAAGGCGGCCGTGGCCGCCGGCGTCGGCAAGGTCGGCGTGCAGATGCTCGCGCGCGGCGCGATCGGCCTGGCCAACTGGCTCGCCGTGTGCTACTTCCGGCGGGCGGTGCAGTCGCGGTTCGGCCGCGCGGTCTCGTTCTGGCTGGCCGTGCTGCTGTACACGCAGTTCCATCTGACGTTCTACGCGACGCGGTCGCTGCCCAACATGCTGGCGCTGCCGCTCGGTAAGTGTGGGCGCGAGCGCGCTGACGGCAGCCACGTACGCGCAGGCGAACCTGATCACGGGCAAGCTGCCGCGGGCGATCTCGGTCCTGACCTTCGCCGCCGTCGTGTTCCGGGCCGAGCTGGCCATGCTGGTCGCGCCGCTGTGCCTGCAGGCGCTGCTGGCGGGCCGCATGTCGTTCCGCGACGTGGTCGTGACCGGCGCCACGGCCGGCATGCTCGGCCTGGCCGCGTCCGTGTTTGTGGACTCGTTCTTCTGGCGCGAGCTGACCGTGCCCGAGATCACGTCCGTGTACTTCAACGCGGTGCTGGGCAAGGCCGCCGAGTGGGGCGTCGAGCCGGCGCACCGGTACTTCTCGCTGCACCTGCCCAAGCTGCTGCTGAACCCGCTGGCGCTGCCGCTGGTCGCGGCGGGCTGCGTGGACGCGCGCGTGCGCACACTGCTGGGGCCGCACATGGCCTTCATTGCGCTGTACTCGCTGCAGGGCCACAAGGAGTGGCGGTTCGTGGTCTACTCGGTGCCGGTGTTCACGCTGGCGGCGGCGCGGGGCGCGACGGCGATCTCGCTGCGCAAGGGCGCCATTGCGCGCGTGGCCGGCCTGGTCGTGCTGGCGTCGGCGGCGGCCACGCTGGCGCTGTCGCTGCTGATGGGCCTGGTCTCGGCCGAGAACTACCCGGGCGGAACGGCGCTGGCCGTGCTGCACCAGGCGGCCCCGGAGGGCGCGGCCATCGTGTACATGGACGTGGGCGTGTGCATGACGGGCGTCACGCGGTTCCAGCAGGTGCGCGACGACTGGATCTACGACAAGAGCGAGGACGACGGCGTGGACGACGCTGTGGCGCGGGCCGACTACGCCGTGGTGGCTGACCGCGAGGCGTTCCTGGCCCGCGTGGCTGAGGCGCCTGGCGACCCGCAGTTTGAGCTGCGCACCACCGTCCGCGGCTACGCCGGCCTGAACCCGCACGCGGTTGTCGCCGGCGGCCTGACCAACCTGGACGCGTGGGCGGACGTGCTGGTGCTGGCCGACAAGGTGTGGATCTACCAGCGGGTGTAAGCGGGCGGGACGCCTGTGGCGCAGCCTCCGGCGGCGGTGCGGCGAGGGTAGATGTGATGTCACTCGCTTGGTAGAAGGCCTGTGTACTCTTGTGATACCCTCCGCTACCCCCTACTCCCCGTTTAATACTATATCTTATATACAAGATATGATGATAATATAGGAATTAATACACCATAGTGACTGCACACGCCGGCGTACGGCCACTGGCGTGTCGGTGGATGCGCTCGAGTGGGCACAAGGGCACGTGCGAGTGCACGCGGGCTCGGCCTGCTTGCCGGCGAGCCTCCGGCGGAGTGCTCCGGCGGCAGAAGTGCGCTGGTGGCTCCTGTAGGCACGGCACACGAGCCACGCTTGGGCGCGAGCCGCACGGAGTGCGGCGGTGCCTGGCACGCCGCACGCCACGCGGCGCACTCCCAGCACGCCGCACGGCGTGCGGCTCCCAACCGCGCCGCACGGCGTGCGGCGCGGTCGCACCTCAAATTCTCACGTCCGCGTCCTTCCAGTCGACCATCCCCCGTCGGCATCGTCCGACCCGGAACCCGCTTCTTCCCGGCCCCTCGGCCCTCCGGCTCCTGCCGCATCGCCGCCCCTCACCACGGCAGACTCCCAGGGCCAGCGACGGCCGTGGCCGGCCGCCACGGCCGCAGGCAGTGCCACAGCCGCCGATCGGTCGGCGCCGCTCCCGCGCGTCCCCCACGGCGCGCGCCGCGACAAGCCCGGCGGCGACCAGGCCCGCGCGTACCGCGCGTGGCCCGAGGCCGCGCTCGGCTCGTTCGGGCTCGGCGCGGACGACGACTACACGGACGACGATGGCGACGACGAGGACTACGCCGGCGACGAGACCAGCACGCGGCGCCGGCCGCCGCGCCGGCCGCTCGCCGCAATCGCGCGCGACCACGCCACGTTCACGAACGGCATGCGCGTGCTGTGGGCAGCCGTGTTCTGGTACGGCGAGGGCCGGGCCACGCGCGCGGCCGTCGCGCGCTGCGCGTGGCCCCGCTGGGAGCGCTGGCCGGCCGGCGCGGCACCGGCGCGCGTGCTGCTGGTCGCAGACCCGCAGCTCGTGGACGACCACACGTACCCGGGCCGGCCCGCGCGGCTCATGCGGCTGACGGAGTTCTTCGTGGACCGGTACATGCGGCGCGCGTGGCGCGCCATGGCCGCCGGCCTGCCGTCCGACGCCGTCGTCTTCCTGGGCGACCTCTTCGACGGCGGGCGCGAGTGGCCGCACGACCAGTGGCTGGCCGAGTACCGGCGGTTCGCGCGCGTGTTCCCGCCCGCGGCCGTGGCCGGCCGCACCGTCGTCTACTCGGTCGCCGGCAACCACGACATCGGCCTGGGCGACACGGTCGTGCGCCCCGCGCTCGACCGCTTCCGCGCGTACTACGGCGAGCCCTCGGTCGCGTTCGACGTCGGCAACCACACGCTGGTCGCGCTCGACACGGACTCGCTCATGAACACCAACGACGAGGGCGTCTACGGCCCGCCGCGCGCGCTGCTCGACCAGCTGGCCGAGCAGCGCGCGCTCGGCGACCACCGGGCGGCCCGGCCGCGCGTCCTGCTCACGCACATCCCGCTCTACCGGCTGCCGGACACGGCGTGCGGCCCCAAGCGCGAGTCCCGCTCGGCCATCCGCATCGCCCGCGGCCACCAGTACCAGAACGTGGTCGACCCCGGCCTGTCCGAGGAGGTCCTGGCCAAGATCCAGCCCGTGGCCGTGTTCTCCGGCGACGACCACGACGCGTGCCTGGTCCACCACACGTTCGACGGCGGCGCCGGCGCGGTTTCGGTGCCCGAGTACACCGTCAAGAGCCTGAGCATCGCCATGGGCATCCAGTACCCGGCCTTTGAGATGCTCTCGCTGCACGCGCCGAGCCCGGCCGGGGCCACGCTCGACCCCGGCACCGCCCAGGCGCACCTGTGCGGGCTGCCGTCGCAGTTCGACCTCTTCCGGCTGTACGGGCAGGTGGCGGTGCTGACGGTGGCGGCGGCGGTCTACGCCGTGTGGCGCAGGCGGCGCGTGCATCCCCACCGCCAGTCGTCGTTCGGCGACAAGGCGCTGCTGCCGCCGCTCCCGCGCACCGCCCGGCCGTCGGCGGCCGCCCGGGCGCTGGCCTACGTCGACGTCGTCGCCGGCCGGCCGGGCACGTTCCGGCGGGACGTGGCGGACCAGCTGGCGGCCATCGGCTGGGTCGCGTCTGCGGTCTTTGCCTACTACCTGGCGACGGTGTAGTTGCACACAATGTACACTTATTCAACGAAAAGAGTGGCCGCGGCAGAGCCGCACGCGCAAGGCGCAGTAAAGAACGACAGTCAGACACAAACGAGTGTGGGGGTAAACAAACAAAAGACATCAGCGCATGTCGTCGTCAAAAGTGTTCCTAGAAGAGGTCGAGCAGGCCGAAGGAGGTCTCGGCGCCGAGCGCGCCGGCGTCCTTCCAGGCCTCGTCCTCGTAGGCCGTGTAGACGACGCGGCCGAGGGCCAGCTTGCGGACGGCGGCCACGGCGGTGGCCTGGGCGTCGGGCGAGGCCACGGCCTCGCCGTTCTGGACGCCGGCGCGGGGCCAGCCCATCTCGAGCGCGTACGCGCGCTTGCCGGCGCAGAGCTGCTCGGCGGCGGCGAGGTCGTCGACGAGCTTCTCGCCGGCGTCGGCGGCGGCGACGCGGCCGTCAAAGTACGGCTGGACGTTGACGCCGACGACGTCGATGGCGTCGCAGAGGTCGGGCGCGTCGCGCAGCGTCTCGACGTGCTCGGCGGTGGTGACGGCGCCGCGGTAGCCGGCCTCGGCGAGGACCTCGCGGACGTCCTCGATGAGCTCGATCAGGTCCTCGGCGGAGACGTAGCCGTTGAGGACGGCCTCGTTGCCGACGGCGACGAGCTGGACGCGCTCCCAGTGGCCCCAGACGGCGATGTCGCGGGCCTGGGCGAGGGCCGAGGCGCGGAGGTCGGTCTCGTCGCCGAGGGCGATGCCGAGGATGACGCCCATGTCGTGGCGACGGAGGATGGGCGCGGCGACCGAGAGCACGTTGCAGTCGGGCGAGTAGAGCCGGACGTTGCGGAAGCCGCGGGCGGCGATCTGGCCGATGTCGTGCTGGATCTCGCCGGCGAACCGGCACTCGCCGTCGGCCGTGTACGGCGTGTACGTGATGGCCCAGGGGTTGCCGGACTCGGACTCGAGCGACTCACGGATGGCGCCGTCGGCGAAGGCGACCTGGTCGCGCTTGACGAACGCGGCGGCGGACGCGGACGCGGTGGCCGCGGGGGCGTCGACGGTCGAGACCGACGTGGACACGAAGGTTGTGGCCGAGTGCGCGCCGGACTGCGTCACCGTGGTCGTGAACATGCCGAGCGTGTAGCCGGCCGAGTACGACGCGGTGCCGGTCGGCTTGACGTAGACGTAGACGGTCGAGTAGAGCGTGGACGTGGGACGCGTGATGGTGGTCTGCTGGGTGGTGGTTGAGCGGATCGTGTAGGTAGTGGTGGGTTCCTCAGACGACGTGGAGGCGGTGGAGGAGGAGGAGGACGACGACGACGACGAGAACGACGACGAGAACGACGACGACGATGACGTCGACGTCGTCGACGTCGACGACGCGCTCGTCGTCGACGACGCGAGCGCGCTCGCCGCCGACGACGTCGAAGCCGCCGCCGACGACGGCCACGACGCCTCCGCCGACGACGAGAACGCCTGCGCAGACACCGTCGTCGCGAACGCGGCCACAGAGCTCACGGCCGAGCTCGGCAGCTCGTCCTCGTACGACGCAGACGCGTAGTAGCTCGACACCTCCGGCACACTGAACGACGACGGCAGCACCGACGTCGTCGTGTACGTGGACGAGCCCACCACACGCGTCTCGATGTCGACGTTGCGCACAACCGTCACGCCCGCCAGAACAACCGTCTCGCGGTGGATGTTGGACAGCGGAATCGAGTAGTTGCCGTAGCCGGTCGAGTTCGAGTACGTCGGGCCGGCGGTCGGGTACAGCGTCGTCGACGGCGACGACGAGTTCACCCACTGGTACGGCGCCGACGACGTCAGCGCCGGCACGGACGACGTGACGGCGGCCACGGCCGACGTCGCGTCCGCGGTCTCGGCCGACGTCTCGGCCGAGTGCGTGTGCGTGAGCGTCTTGGTGACGCGGCGCGTCGACGTCAGGAACAGGGTCGACGTGGTGTCGACGCCGGTCGAGACCGACGTCGAGACGTCGACCTCGTTGACCACGGTGGTCTCGACGTCGAAGCTAAGGCCGTCGGCCGAGGACGAGGGCGCGGCGGTCGTGGCGGCCTCGGCAGCCCCGGCCGCCGACGTCGCGGCCTCGGCAGACGCCGACGCCGCCGTCGCAGACGCCGCAGACGACGTCCGCGTCAACGTGCGAGTCACCCGCAGCGTCTGGGTCACGCGAATGGTCGACGTCGTGTCGGCGCCGGTCGACGTCGACGTCGCGACCGACGTCGTGTCGTAGGTCGTCGTCTCGACCGCCGGCGTCTCGGTCGGCGCCGCGTACACGGTCGTGTCGGCGTACACGGTCGTCTCCACGTCGTCGGACGTCGGCGCCGTCGAGGCCGAGCGCGTGTAGGTACGCGTCAGGCGCAGGGTCTGGGTCAAGTAGACGGTCTCGGTGACGTCGCCGGACGTCGTCAGCGACGGCACCACCGAGTACGCCGTCGAGACGTCCGTGTAGACCGCGGCCGACGCGGTCACGGCCGGCGACGAGTACGGGTCCGAGGTCGAGCGCGAGAACCGGGTCGAGGAGGACGGCGCAAGGGTCGTGTTGAGGTACTGGGTCGGACGCGTCGTCGTGTCCGAGTACACGGTCACGTAGATGTCGACGACCGAGGTCGAGTCGTAGTCGTCGTCGGCGTCGCGGGCGACGAGGCCCAGCGGGCCGGCAAAGCCGTGCGGCTCGTGGCCGCCGCGGACCACAGGGCCCACGGCGGCCGCGTGCGCCGGGTGGCGGTGGATGGCCAGGCCCGGCGCGGCGAGCGCGAGCGCGGCGACAGCAGCGAGCAAGCGCATGCTACGGCCGGTCAATTGGCACCGGATCGGTGCGGCGGAAGGAACGACTGTGGTGAGAAACGAGCGGCGGACCTAGGGCGGCCGGATCCAACAGACAGCACGGGCACGCAAGAGAGCGACGGCGACCACGGCTGGTAGGAGAGCGAGCGTCCACGCGCGAGCAAAAAAAAGCAAAAAGCAAAGTGTCCTGCCCGCCGGCAAGAGCGAGAATGGATATAAACAGCTGCCCACCGCCCGGCTCGCGGCGCTCACGATGGCGGTTAGGTAGCACTAGCTGGCGCGGGCCGGGCCAGGAGACCGGTCCTGGCGGGCGCCGCCTGCGGGCAGTTAGATTGCGTCGAACCTTAGACAGCCCGGCCAGGAGGGCCTAAAAGAAAACGCGCATAACTAGACGGGGTGAATAGGGACGAACACAAACACGGCCGCCCAAAGAGGCGAGGCCGGGCCCCTGAGCGCGCAAGCGTGCGCCGGCGTGCAGGGCGAGCGCGCCCAAAACGGAGGCGAGCGCCAGGAACAGCCTAGCTGCCCGCCGATGCGGTTCCAGCACGCCGGCCCGCGACCGGAATGCACGACTCGCGGTCGAGCGGTGGCTGACCGCGCCGCGCGCGCGACGCAGGCTGAGACGCTTGGTCTTGGCCGCGGGGCTAGCGCGCGCTGCGCGTGGCCGCGGGAGGCCTAGCGCGTACAGAGTGCAGCTGGAGCGCACCGTGCCGGGCCTGGTTCCCCGCGCTAGGCCGGCCGACCTGCAGCGGCCTGCCTCATCGGGGGCCGCCGGTGCAGGCTACACGCGCATAGCGCGCCGGAGACGGCTAGCGCTGTGGCGCCAGTGTGCGCCGGCCGCCGCCAGGCCGCGCCAGGCCACCGCAGCCTGCGCGGGACCTCTCCGCCGCTAGACGGGCGACAATACGAAGCGGCGGCGGCCGCCGCGGACGCGACGCGGTGCGCCGCCTGCGCGCCCGCCGCGTCCGCGAACGGCCCGCAAGGTTTGCCGCGGCCAGTGCCGGGACCTTGGGTCGCTACCGAGCGCGCCGCTACCACGCTGCCGGGTCGCCGGCCATGCACGTCACCGCGCAGCATCACGCGCGCCGTGTCTCTCGTGCGACACGCTGTCGGACCAGTGCCAGGGGCCGCCACTAGCGCACCGGGCCGCCGGCTAGCCGCACCACCGCGCGGGGTCCTATTGGGCCGCGCCGCACGCCACCGTCAGCCAATTTCCGGCCAATTTCCAGCGGCCGGCCGCGTCGCTGCCCAGACGCGTTGCGCGTCCCCGCGCGTCGGCCCGCGCCTGGCGGCGGCCACCGGTCGCCGCTGGGGCGTGCGCGCCTGGTCGGGCCGCTGCTGCGCGCGGCCTGCTCGGTTACGCGCAGTCACGTAGGGAGCGGCTAGTGGGCGCAGGGCGCCTTTCGCATATGCAATTTACAACGCAATTTCACCGCCACGCTACTGACTGCTGGCGCTAGTGCCCACCCGGCTGCCGGCACCATCCCAACGGTCTGACGAGTCGCGTCTAGCCATGGAACGCCGGCGAACCGCAGGTGACGCATGTGCCTCTGCGGGCGCGGGTGCGGGTGCGGGTGCGTTGGTGCGTGCCCGCTGTCGCGGCGGGCTGGCGAACTGCCGGCGCTCGCGCGCCGTCTGTGCCCCGGACCGCCACGCCCACGGCCACAGCCCTGCGACCACAGCCGCACGACCGCGACTGTGCCGCAGGCCGTGTCGGCCTGCCGACGGCGGCTCCGCGACCCTCTGGCGCCCGCCACGGCTTGGCCAGCGTTTGGCCTGCCGGCACCTCGGCCAGTCCCGTACGCCTTGCCGTTCGGAACAGTAGCGAATGACGGCATCCGTGTCAGGCGTATGCGCTCGCTTGCCGCGTTTCCATCCACCTCTGTTCTGTCCGACAGCTGTCAGACGGCTAGACGCGGCCGGACGGTCCAGACCCGCAGCCTCTGCCACCACGTCCGACGCCACACCCGCGCCCGTTCGTCCGCGGCCCGCCGTGGGCCTGTCCGGCCTGTCGCGCCGTTTGTCGTGGAAATAACAGACGCGTCACGTAATTCCAAAACTGAGCACAAGCCTGAACATCGGAGACTTACGAACCGTATTCGAAGCGACGCTAGTCGCAACCTGGATGGAACTCTGTGCCTCTCATTTCCCGGCAGCGTGCAGCACGCTAGCGAGAGTTTATGCGAACGGCGCGCCAGCCCGATTAGGCCTTCCTCATCCGCGCACTGACGCTGTCCATTGTGTTGGAAGCAGTTATTGTTCTGCGGCTCGCGGTGGTCTGTGCCTGAGCCGCACCGCGTCGCACGTCGGGACCGCCCGGCTGCTGCGGCCCCAGCGCTGCCCACCGTCACTGCCGGACATGCGGCGACGTGTGCGGGGGCGGCTGGGCCGCAGCGACGGATCTACGTCGGCCGGCCGTGCCCGAAGAGCAGCCGGCGTCGGCCGGGTCGCCGCCGGGGGCTCGCCGCACCGTCGGCAGCTACGTTCACGGGCGCGCAAGGCCGGTACTGGTTTGCATGATGCTGGATTGACTAGATGTACTTGTAGGGGTTGAGGATGCCCTGGGGGTCGTAGGCGACCTTGAGCTGGCGCATGAGGTCGATCATGCCCTGGTCCTTGGAGTAGTGGAGGTAGTTCTTCTTGGCGAAGCCGACGCCGTGCTCGGCCGAGATGGAGCCCGAGCGCTTCTGGATCCACTCGTAGACCCAGGGCTCGAGCGCGGCCTCAACGGCCTTGTTGTAGCGGTTGACGGCGACGTTGAGGTGGAGGTTGCCGTCGCCCAGGTGGCCGTAGCCGACGACGTTGACGACCGGGGAGCCCTCGGTGGCGGTCGGGAAGCCCTGCTCGGCCAGGTGGGTGCGGGTGTCGTCCACGAGCTGGTAGAGCTCGTTGAGCGGGATCGAGACGTCGTACTTGTAGACGCCGCCAGACTTGGCGAGCGACTCGGGGATGCCCTCGCGCAGGTTCCACAGGCTGCGCAGCTGGGTCTCGTCCTGGGCAAGGACGCCGTCGGCGATGACGTCGTTCTCCATGAGGCCCTCGAGGTACGTCTGCAGCTTGTCCTCGTCGTGCTCGCGGTTCGAGCCCGAGGTCTCGACCAGGACGTAGAAGCGGTGCTTGTCGTCGAGCGGCGAGAGGTGGCCGGACATCTTGCCGACGTGCTCGACGGCCTCCTGGTCCATGAACTCGAACGCCGAGAGGATCTCCTGGAGCTCGCCCTTGGCGCGCACGAACGCCTGCTGGACCTTCTCGTACGACTCGAGGCCGAAGAAGGCCACGTTGACGACGGCCGAGCGGCGCGGGCAGAGCACGGCCACGCCGGTGATGACGCCCAGCGTGCCCTCGGAGCCGATGAAGAGCTGCTTGAGGTCGTAGCCCGTGTTGTCCTTGCGCAGGCGGCTCATGCCGTTGACCACGGTGCCGTCGGCCAGCACGGCCTCGACGCCGAGCACGGTGCCGTGCAGCGAGCCGTAGCGCAGCAGGCGCAGGCCGCCGGCGTTGGTGGCCACGTTGCCGCCGATGTGGCACGAGCCCTTGGCGCCCAGGTCCAGCGGGAAGATGTACCCGTGCTCGGCCACGTACTGGTCGGCCGTCTCGAGCACGCACCCGGCGTCGACCTCGAGCACGCCCGAGACCGGGTCGAACGCGCGCACCGAGTTCATCAGCGCGAGCGAGACCACGATCTCGTCAAACACCGGCACCGAGCCGCCGACGAGGCCCGTGTTGCCGCCCTGCGGCACGACCGCCAGCCGGCGCGCGTGGCAGTGCCGCATGATCGCCGCGACCTCCTCGGTCGTGCGCGGCCGCAGCACCACCGACGCCTGGCCCTTGTACTTGCGCATCGTGTCGATGTTGTAGCCCTCGGCGTCGGCGCCCGTCACCACCTGCCCGGCGCCGAGCATGGCCTCGAACGCGGCCATGTCCTCGGCCGTGACCCGCGCGAACCGCGTGTCCCGCTCGAGCTGGGGGTAGCTCTCCGCCGTCAGTTTGACCGTCTGCGTGCCCGGCGCCGAGTACCACCGCGCGCCGGCGCGCACGGCCGGACGCGCTGTGCGGCCCGTGGCCCATCCGGCCCGCAGCCCGGCGCGCGCGGCCTTGGCCAGCTCCAGCCCGATACGCTGGCTGTGTCTCATCGTGTGCATTGTCCTGGCGGCGCTGCGCGCTATTTACGTTCTGCGATCCGCACTCGTTGGCTGGCTGCCGTCTGCTTCTGCTCGGCTGCGCGGCTGATCGGCTTTGTCGGTGCAAAAATTTCGCCGGCCCTGCACGGTTAGCCCTAACGGTCCCGGCCGCCCAACCCTACTGGTCCTCCCACGCCGACGGGCGGCCGACCCCACTGGGCCGGCCCGGGCCGGCCTTGTCCGGGGAGCGCCGCACGCCGTGCGGCTCAAGCGCCGCCGGAGTCGCGCGCTGCGGCCGCCGCGGCGGCTGCCCACGGCCAGCGCACGCGCCCGCCGGCTGAGCCACACGCGCGTCGCAGCCGCGCGCGTCGCTGGCTGAGCCGAACGCGCTCGCCGGCAGCCAAACGCGCTCGCCGGCAGCCCACGCGCGTCGCCGGCTGAGCCCACGCGCGTCGCCGGCCGCCGTCGGCACTCTCGACGGCACGACGCGGCCGCCGTAAGGCTTGTCCGCGGGTGACCGCGGCGGCCCCGCCAGGTGGCTGGCCGCACGCAGGGGCAGGTCCGCCGGCCGCCCGCAGCACAGTCGCCGCACGCCGTGCGGCGTAGCGCGGCACTCGTGCGACATCCCCTGCCTCGGCGCCCAGACACGCCGCGCCGAGCCAACCGCGCTGTTGGACCTAGCTGCATAAAGGGGCGCAGGAATGCGTCGCTGCGCGTGTCAGCCACACGATTGGCGCGGCACGAGTCGCAGCCGGCCGCCGCGCGGCGTGCGGCTCGCCGAACGAGCCGCACGCGGTGCGGCTGTGTGCGCCGCACGCCGTGCGGCGCGCGCGTCACGTGCCCGTATCTTCCACAAGACTCTCTCGCGAGGACCGCACCTTCCCCATTATACGACGACATGAGTGGCTACGATCGCGCTCTCTCGGTGTTCAGGTACGTCAGCCGTGGCCCGGCGGCCGGCCCCAGGCCGCCGCCGTCCGGCCCGCACGGCGCGTGATGGCAGAGCTGACCCCCAGTCCGGACGGACACGTTTTCCGTATGTTTCCGCGCGGCGCAGCTAACAGACAGAGGTCGAGTACGCGCTCGAGGCCGTCAAGCGCGGCACGTGCGCCGTCGCCGTCAAGGGCGCCGACGTGGTCGTGCTCGGGTGCGAGAAGCGCACGGCGATGAAGCTCCAGGACACGCGGATCACGCCGTCCAAGATCGCGCCCATCGACCACCACGTCTGCCTGGCGTTCGCCGGCCTCAACGCGGACGCGCGCGTCCTCGTCGACAAGGCGCGCATGGAGGCGCAGTCGCACCGGCTCACGGTCGAGGACCCGGTCACGGTCGAGTACATCACCAAGTACATTGCCGGCGTCCAGCAGCGCTACACGCAGTCCGGCGGCGTGCGCCCGTTCGGCATCTCCACGCTCGTCATCGGCTTCGACCCCAACGACTCGGTCCCGCGGCTGTACCAGACCGAGCCGTCGGGCATCTACTCGGCCTGGAAGGCCAACTCCATCGGCCGCAGCTCCAAGACCGTGCGCGAGTTCCTCGAGCGCAACTACGCCGACGGCATGGACCGCAGCGCGACCATCCGCCTGGCGATCAAGTCGCTGCTCGAGGTCGTGCAGACCGGCGCGCGCAACATCGAGATCGCCATCATGTCGCCGGCCGCGCCGGGCGCGCCCGCGCCGACCGCCGTCGAGACCCTGGACCTGGACGTGATCGAGCAGTACGTCCGGGAGATCGACGCCGAGAAGGAGGCCGAGGCCGCCACCAAGAAGAAGCCGGCGCGGGCCTGATGTGCATAGCAGATAGATGCGGCCCTGCCGCCGTAGGCCTGCCCTTATGGCCGGGCGCCTTTAAGATCGCGTTTCCAAATTCAACCGTCCCGACACCACACCATGGCCGACGACTCGATCGCCGACACGTCGTTCCCGTCCGTGGACTCGATCCGATCGCGGTACGAGCGGCTGCTGGCGTCGCCGGGCCCGGACGACGACGGGCCGGCGACGCCCCAGCCGCACGACGGCCAAGACGGGCCGCCGCCGCCGCCGAAGCCGCGCGCCATCGCGGCCGCGCCTGTGCCGGCGACCCCGGGCCGCGTGCCGAGCCAATCCGCGTCGCTGCGGCCGGAGCTGCCGCCGCCGCGGAAGAGCGTGTCGCCGGCGCCGGTGCCGACGCGGCCGCCGCGGCCGCCGCCGCCGCCGCGCGGGCCGGACGACGACCGCGACGGCCACGCGCTGGAGCTGCCACCGCGGCCGGTGCGCCTGGGGGCGTCGCCGACGCGGCTGGATGGCGAGGGGGCGGATGGGCTGGCGGCGACGGCGGCGGCGACGGCGACGGCGACGACGACGACGACGCAACAAACATCCACCCCAACGCGTCCCCCGACGCGTCTGCACACCCGCGGCCGGTCGCTGGCCGAGCTGCCGCCGCGGCCGGCGCTGGCGACCGGCCGCCCGCTGTCGATGGCCGGTCTGCCGATGGCGACGACGATTTCGGCGGCGCCGCCGTGCCCGCCGCGGCCGCTGCCGACGCCGCCGGCCGTCCAGCCAACGATGTCGGCGCCGGCGGCGGTCGGGCCGCCGCTGCCGCCGCGGCCGGCGCCGGCGCGGCCGCTGGCGAGCGCGCTGGGCGGCGCGGGGGCCGGTCTGGGGCCGGCGCTGGCGACGGCAGCCGCCGCGCCCGCGATTCCGGCCGCCGCGACCGCGATTCCGGCCGCCACGCCGGCCGGACACGTCCCCGGGCACCCTCCGGCCCCGCCAGGCGTCCTGCCGCCGCGGCCGGCCCCTGCCACCGCGCCCGCAGCGGCCGGGCTCGTCCCGCCGCCGTTTCCCGGCCGCGACTCGGACTCGGACTCGGACACAGAGCCCGCCCGGACCAGCGGCGAGCCCATGGCCGGCTACCCCGACAGCTCGCGCGCCAACCGGCGGCCGCCGCACGCCAAGGGCCTCGTCAAGGAGATCGTCACGGGCCCCGACGCGTCCGCCAAGGGCCGGCACGACTCGGCGTCGATCCACGGCCGCGCCGTGATCGTCTCCGGCGAGCACATGGTCGTCGCCGGCGGGATCGGCGCCTGCGGCGTCTGGTCGGTCGTCAGCGGGCGCGCGCACGGCTACGTCGCGTTCCCGCCGGACGCCGGCGGCGGCGCGCTGGCCATCACGTCGATCGCGTTCAAGGCCGCGCTCGCGCTCGAGGACGAGGGCACGGTGGCGTGGCTCGGCGCCCGCGACGGCACGCTGTACGAGGTGGACCTGGCGCGGCTGCGGGTGGTGGCCAAGCGCAGCAACGCGCACTCGGCGGCGATCCGCGGCATCTACCGGTGCGGGTGCGCCATGTGGACGCTGGACGACGACGGCAAGCTGCAGGTGTGGCTGCCCACGGCCGGGGCCGGCGAGCCGCTGCTGCCGCGGCTGACGGACCAGCCGCACACGCACCGGCTGGCGCACGCGCCGCAGTACGCGCTCGTCGTCGGCGACGAGCTCTGGGTCGGGCGCAACCGGCAGGTGGCCGTCTACCGGCCGGCCGGCGTGGGCGCGGCGGAGGCCGCGTTCCTGGTCTCGGGCGGGCTGCCGGCGCTGCGCGCCGTCGGCGAGATCACGTCGGCGACGACGATCCCCAGCCTGGCCGACCTGGTCTTCTTCGGCCACGACGACGGCCAGGTCTCGGTGTACTCGCGCCGGCAGCGCGCGTGCGTGGACGTGGTCAACATCTCGCTGTACAAGATCACGCGGATGGAGGGCGTCGGCAGCCTGCTGTGGGTCGTGTTCAAGACGGGCATGGTCTTTGTCTACGACGTGCGCCAGAGCCCGTGGCTCGTGCTCAAGGACTGGAACGCGCACCGCGACCGGCCGATCGTCGACATCGCCGTCGACCGCGCGGCCATCTGGAAGCTCGGCGGCCTGCTGCCGGTCGCCACGCTGGACGCAGACCGCACGGCGCGGCTCTGGGACGGCCTGCTGCGCGCGGACTGGCTCGAGACCGACATGCAGGAGCACGACGAGGAGTACTGCGACTTCCGCAACGTGCGCACGCTCGTGTGCACGTGGAACGTGGGCGCCGCGCGCCCGGGCGACCTCAACCGCGACGCCCACGACGCGGCCTTCGTCGAGACCGTGCTGCGCGCGACCGAGCCGCCGCCGGACGTGGTGGTCTTTGGCCTCCAGGAGATCGTCGAGCTCGACAACACGACCGTGACCGCCAAGAGCGTGTTCAAGAACAAGAAGGACCGCGGGCAGCACAAGTCCAGCGCGCAGTCCAGCGCGGTGGGCGTGCAGTGGCAGGACCTGCTGGCGTACGTCGCCGGCAAGGTCCTGCCGGAGCGGTACCACGTCCTGCACACGGACGTGCTCGTCGGGCTCTACACGTGCGTGCTCGTCCGCGACGGCCTGCGCCCGGCCGTGCACTCGCTGCAGTCGTCCGCCGTCAAGACCGGCCTGGGCGGGTTCCACGGCAACAAGGGCGCGCTCATCACGCGCTTTGCGATCGACGACACGTCGCTGTGCTTCGTCAACTGCCACCTGGCCGCGGGGCAGTCGTCGGTCATCCACCGCAACAACGACATCGCGGCCATCCTCGAGTCCAAGATCCCGGCCCCGACGTCGTACGGCGACGGCGCCGACTCGCTGCTGTACGTGGCCGGCGGCGACGGCAGCATGGTGCTCGACCACGAGATCTGCTTTGTGTCGGGCGACATGAACTACCGGATCAACATGCCGCGGATCCCGGTCACCAAGCTGATAGCGGGCGCGACGACGCCGGCCGCGCGCGCGGACGCGCTGGCGAAGCTGCAGGCCGCGGACCAGCTGCTGACCCAGCTGAACCGCAACCCGGGCTTCCGGCTGCGGCCGTTTGTGGAGTCGCCGATCGACTTCTGGCCGACCTACAAGTACGACGTGGGCCGGGACACGTACGACTCGTCCGAGAAGAAGCGCGTGCCGGCGTGGTGCGACCGCATCTTCTACCGCGCGGGCGCGAGCACGGCGGCGGCGACGGCGGCGGCGACGGCGACGGCGGTGGCGGGCGCCGTGCCGGGTGGCGCGGCCGCTGTGGCGGTGCCCGACGACCCGCCGCCGACCAGGAAGATCCACGCGATCGTGTACGACCGGTACGAGGCGCGCATCTCGGACCACCGCCCGGTGTACGGCGTGTACGACGTCAAGGTCAAGACCGTGGACGGCAAGCTGCGCAAGCGCGCCTACGAGCGGTCGCTGGGCCGCTGGGACGAGTTTGTGGCGGCCAGCATCGAGCAGGCGCGGGTGCACTTTTTGGAGAACGAGATGCGGACGTGAGCGGCGCGAACGACGCGCGGGCACCGCGACGGGCCGGCGCGGCCAGCAGGCACCTCTACGGGCCGGCGCGGCGGCGAGGGGCGGCGCGGCGGCGGGCGCACTTGAGCCGCACGACATGCGGCTGCGCCGCGGGCGTCGAGCCGCACGGCGTGCGGCGCGCCAGCCGCGCTCGCAGCACCGCCACGCCCAGCCGCCACGCGAGCCGCAGCGCGTGCGGCGCGGCCCGCCCGCGCAGCCACACAGGCCCCCGGCCACGGCTCTCCCCGGCTCAGCAACAATTTTGATTATTGAATTACTACTGTCTAGAGACATGTGCGACGTATGATAGTACAGTTCATAACGCATGACCTTGCGAAGGCGAGACGTCAGCTCGCGTTTTCAAGTTTTTTCGCCGGCCACGCGGCAGTGGGCGCGCGCTGCGCGCCCGCAGAGCCACCTAGTTCTGCTTCTTGGTGGCCTTGGCCGCCTTGCTCGCAACGCGCTTCTGGCGGTCGGCCTTGGCCTTCGGGCCGGCGTTGGTGTCAAGGCAGAAGTCCCACCAGCGGAACGAGGACGCGTAGTTGCCGATGAAGTAGCGGTGGTGCTCGTCGTGGTGCTCGGCACCGGCCCAGAACGGCAGGAAGTGGTGGAGCGACCACGGGAACTCGTAGCCCGAGTGCGCGTCGACGGCCTGGAACAGGCGCAGCGCGATCCAGATGTAGACCGTGAAGATGTGCAGGTTGCCCGTGAGCGCGCACCAGGCGATCGGCGTGCCAACCGTGCCCAGGCCGAGGATCATGACCTCGATCGGCGACGCGTACTCGGCCGCCAGACCGAACGGCGCCGAGTACAGGTGGTGCTGCTTGTGGATGTACTTGTAGAACGGGCCGTAGTGCAGCAGGCGGTGGTTCCAGTAGTGCCACATGTCCTCCACGCAGAAGAAGATCGCGATCTGGTAGGCCATCGTCAGCACCGACGGGAACGGCACCTCGTGCGACAGGCCAAAGTACGCGCAGATCGGGTGGAAGAACCAGATCTGCGGCAGCTCGACGGTGAAGTGCGACAGCAGCACCGACCGCGTGCACTCCCACTGCTCCTTGAACGAGTTCTCCTTGCCCTGCTGGATCTTCCACTTCTGGAAGAACTTGATGTTGTCGATGACAATCCACGGGATGCAGCGGCCGAAGTAGAGGACCTCGTGCAGGATGAACGTCATCAGGCCGGTGGCCAGCACGTCGTTCTGCATCCACGTGTACCACGACGCCCACAGCTTCTCGATGAAGTTGAGCTGCATGTACGAGTCCGAGACCGAGACGAGCTTGAACGTCTCGGCGTACGTCGCCGCCGAGAGCGTGTAGTTGAACGAAGACCTGGACGTCAGCGGTGTTCTGTGGCGGTGCCGTGGCGGCCGCGGTCGCGCCCCGGGCCAATTGCCGCGGGCGGCGCCGCCGACCCAGCAGCCCGGGCCGCCGGCGGTCCGCCCGCCCGCGCGCGCCGCACCGCAATGGGGCCATTGTGCCCCAACAAACGGGCGCCCGCGAGCCTGCCCGCCCGCGACCCCGACGTCCTGTGGGTCGACCATTGGCCGCCGCCGGCCACCGAGCACACCTGCCGCGCGGCGCGCTCCGGCTGACTTACATTCTCAATCCGGTCGGTAGTATCTGTCCAAACAAGGTATGTTGTGCTGGAAAAATGCCAGGGATGGGTTGGAAAAAAGTCCTGGAAAAAAATCCACAGTGACAGGTAAGCTGACTTTTAAGAGGGAACGCCGGAATTAAGCGTATATAAAAAAAGCGTCCGATCCTGGAAGTAGACGATGGTTTCGATAAGCAGAGCCGCCCACGACCGTAAGGGATACTGCACACCGGCGGCGAACAAACGGGCGATAAACTCACGGTGGGTGTAACGGCGGGCCCTAACCCTTGCCACAGGCACAAAGTGGTGTGATTTTTTTTCCGGACGCAGCGTATCTCGCAGCACGCCGGCGTAGGTCTCGGCCCGGCGGCGCATGTGGCGCGAGAAATGGTACGAGTACCGATCAGGCGTGGCACGCCATACTCGGGCGAGCAAGCGCCCGGCTTCTAGACAGCAGCGTAGATCATCGCCGAGCGTCAGGCGAGCGTGGCGTGAGCCGCACAGCGCTGCGACGGCGCGGCCGTGCACCACGACACGGCCGGGCTCGTCGGGGACCAGCCGGGAAGCCAGCCGGAGCTAGCCGGGCGCCGGCCGGGCACGGGGCCGTCCGCGCGTCCGCCAGCTGGCGCGCTGTGCGTGCTGCGCTGGACCCTGGCGGTGGGCGGTGGGCGGGCGGGGCGCAGGCGCGCCAGGCCGCTTCTCCCGGCATGCGCGGCGTACCTGCCGGCAGCCGAGCAGCGCTGGTGGTGCGATCGCGATAGCGTGACCTAGACCGCGATGCCCTGCGCCACGCCGGCGGCGCTCGGGAGCGGGCGCGCCCAGCCACGCGCGTGGCGCGCGATACGACCCGACCCGCACCGCCACGCGCACGAGCGCGGCCGGCCGCAGCCTGCGCGCCAGCCGCCGTGCAGCGGCCGGCCGCTTGGTGCTCGGGACCGGTGGCGCTCGGCCCGGACAGGTGCAGGAGTGCGTGTTTGTTTGGCAGCGTGCATTAGCGTGCCGCGCGCGCGTCTCCCGCCCCGACGTTACACCAGCGCCGCCTCCGCCAGCACCCCACCATGGAGAACCCGCACGACCAGGTCCAGAACGCGCTCGTCGCCCGCATCATCAGCTCGGTCGAGAAGCTCAACGAGGCCGTCGTGCTGCTCAACAGCACGCTCCAGGTACGTCGCGTCGCGCGCCCGCTGACGCCAGGATCTCAACAAGCAAAACATGGACATCGAGCTGCTGTCGCAGCTCTGGGAAAACTACCAGCGGCGGGTGGTGATCAACCTGGACAACACCAAGGCCATGCGGCCGGCGATCTGATAGGTAGCAATCGTTGGCTCTATTTGCCCAGGCCGGCGGCCAGTTCCGCGGCCAGGCCCTTGATGTACGCGAACGCATCGACCACGGCCTGCTCGGTCGACCAGTCGCTGCCGACAACGACGCGCATGACATAGTACGGCCCGAACGCGCTCGCCGTCAGGTAGAACCGGTTGTCGGCCGCCACGCGGTCGGCCACGGCGCGCGTGAGCGCGTTGCACGCGGCCAGGTCCGCGTCCGGCGCCGGCCGCACCTGGAACACGGTCAGGCCGAACCGCGGCGGCGTGACGGTGGCAAAGGCCGGGTCGGCTGCGACCAGCGCCGCGAACCGGGCGCCGATGTCGGCCGTGCGCCGGATGTGCGCGCGCAGTCCGTCCAGGCCGTACGACCGCATGACGAACCAGATCTTGAGCGCGCGGAACCGGCGGCCCAGCGGGATCTGCCAGTCGCGGTAGTTGATCGCGGCCGAGCCCATGTCGGCCGAGCGCAAGTACGGCGGCAGGATCGAGAGCGCGTCGGTCAGGTCGCGCCGGTCGCGCACAAACAGGCAGCTGGCGTCGAAGTTGACGAGCAGCCACTTGTGCATGTTGACGTCGAACGAGTCGAAGCCGTCGACGCCGTCCAGGCACGACGCGCGCAGCTCCGGGCAGATCATGGCCGCGCCGGCGTAGGCCGCGTCGACGTGGCGCCACAGGCGCGGGCCCGGCTGCGCGTCGGCGACGGCCGCGATCTCGGCGAGCCGGTCGACCGCGCAGACGGTGGTCGTGCCGATCGACGCCGTCACGTAGAAGGGCATCAGCCCGGCCGCGCGCAGGTCCGCGATCGCCGCGGCCAGCGCCGCGCCCGTCAGCGCGTACTCGTCCGCGGCCGCCGTCGGCACCGCGTGGAACCGCACGCCGGCGATGCGCGCGGCCTTCTCCGTGGACGAGTGCGTCTGCGACGACGCCAGCGCGACCAGCTTGCCGCGCGCGGCGTCCTTGATCGCGTCGCGCCCGGCCACGTCGTCGGCCGCCACGTCCGCGCACAGCGCCTCCAGGAACCGCTCGCGCGCGGCCACCATGACCGTCACCACGGCCTCGGACGCCGAGCCCTGGATGACGCCGCCGCCGACGCCGGACGCGGACCGGAACCCGGCCGGCAGCGCGCACGCGTCCGCCAGCCAGTCCAGCACCACCGTCTCAAGCTCGGTCACCGACGGCGAGCACAGCCAGTTGAACGCCGGCGCGGAGAACGCGGACGAGTAGAGCTCACCGAGCATGGACGGGTACGACGTGCACGCCGGAAAGAACCCCAGGAAGTTGGGGTGCTGCCAGCTCATCATGCCGGGCATGATCTTGGCGTCGAAGTCGGCCTGGATCGCCGGCCAGGCCTCGCCGTGCTGCGGCATGGTCGCTGGCAGCTGCGGCTGCAGAAAGCCCGGCTGGACCGCGGACGCGACCGGCGTCTGGTCGAGCTGCGCGTAGTAGTCGACGATGTAGTCGACGGCCTCGTGGGCCGCCTTGCGAAACTCCTCGGCGTCCATTGGGGTCAGATGGATGGGTGGCTGGGCCAGTTGCGGCGACGTAGAGCGTTTATAGCTGAGGGAGGCTACGTGATAGAGCCGACGGCCGGCCGCGGTAGTGGCCCGGCGGCCGGGCCGGCCGCCCGGCGGCCTGCGTGCCGGCGCCTGCGCCGCGCGCAGCCGCCGGCGCGCGAGCTACGGCGATGGGCAGCCCAAACGAGCGCGGGTAAGCGAGGCCTCCAGGGCGTGAAACTCACCGCCGCTGTCGGCGACATCACGAGAATTTTTGGCCAAAAACCAGCGCACACAGGCCCGGCAACAATTCCCCGCCCCCGACGAACATGGGCCTTGCGCGCACAGTTCTGGCGGCCGGCCGGTCGGGCGCGACGCGGGCGACGGCTCGGACGGCGGGCGCGGCCGGCGCGGCCGCCCGCGGCCGCTCGCGCGCGTTTTCGCAGACCGGCCGGCGGCCGGCCAAAAAGGACGACGAAACCGACTACGACACGCTGCTGTCGACCACACACGAGCGTGGGGCCGACCGGCGACCGCGGAGCCGCGCCGCTGGCCGGGCGGCCGACGGCGAGACCGCGGAGCTGCGGGCGGCGATTGCCGAGAACGACCGCAAGATCCAGCAGCTGCTCGAGCAGATCTTCCTGCAGCCGCACGACTCGCTGCAGCTGCGGCTGCGGGCGCACCAGAAGCAGGCGCAGAAGGACGCGGCCTCGCCGGGCGGCAAGAGCCCGGTGGAGCGGATCTTCCGGCCGCGGCCGAACGCGGAGCGCAACTACTTTGCGGACGTGGCCACGGACCCGGCCGAGGTGGCTGCGGCCAAGCAGGTGACGGCGCTGTCGCGGGTGCCACGCAACGCGCCGCGCGAGGCGACGCGGTTCCTGAAGCTGCAGACGCCGTGCGCGTCGTTTCTGCCGTCGGACCTGCACCGTCTGTCGCGGGACTACACGCCCGGCGCGGCGCCGTTTGCCGTGCACCGGCTGCGCGACAGCACCACGCTGGCCCGGCACCTCGGGTACGTGCTCGAGTTTGCCACGCCGGCCGCGGCCGCGGCGTTCAAGGCCGACGGCGACAACTGCGAGCTCAACGGCCAGCTGCTCAAGTTCTACCACATCGCCGACGACGTGGCTGCGCGCACGACCGCGCGGCCGGCCGAGCTGGTGGCCGGGCCCGGCGTGGCCGTGATCCTGAGCGGCCTGCCGTACGGGCTGTCGTACGACCGGCTGTGGAAGGGCCTGGACGGCTACGAGACCGTGCCGGACGAGCGGCAGGCGATCGACCGCGTGGACGTGGACGAGGCCGCGCGCTTTATCGTGCGGCTGGCGTCGCGCCCGGAGGCGTACCGGCTCGTGCGCAACCTCAACGCGACCCAGTGGAACGGCCAGGGCCGGCTGATCCGGGCCGAGGTCGCCGAGTAGGCTGTACATATGTATTTTTCCATATATCCGGCGCGCGCGCCGTGCATGCAAAGGTTGAACGTGATGCGGGCCTGCGGTTGACGCAGGCCGAGTTGAATGCAATGTTGAAGCCGCGGCGGGCCGCGGCAGGTGAGCCGCACAGCGTGCGGCTCGTGGGCGTGGCGGTGCCAGCCACTGGTGCGGCGCGGTGTGCGCCGCACGGTGTGCGGCGCCCTCAGCGGAGCGCCGCCGGAGGCCCGCGCCGCACGGCGTGCGGCGCACGGCCCGGCCCTACTCCACGTGATCCTCGACGGAGCCGCACGTGCAGAACAGGTTCAGGTCGCCGTACGCGTCGTCCAGCCGGGTGACGGACGGCCAGAACTTGCGCTCGCGCACCCACGGCAGCGGGTACGCGGCGTCGTCGCGCGAGTAGCCGCGGTCGGCCCAGGCGTCGTCGCGCACGAGGTCGCCGAGCGAGTGCGGCGCCATCTTGAGCAGGTTGACGGTGCGCGAGGCGCGGCCCTCGGCAATGTCGGCGATCTCCGCGCGGATCTGGATCAGCGCGTCGCAGAACCGGTCGAGCTCCGCAATCGACTCGCTCTCGGTGGGCTCGACCATGAGCGTGCCCGTCACCGGCCACGACATGGTCGGCGCGTGGAAGCCGTAGTCCTGCAGCCGCTTGGCGATGTCGATGGCCTCGACGCCGGCCGTGGCCGCAAACTCGCGCACGTCGAGGATGAACTCGTGCGCGCACAGGCCGTGCTTGTTGGTGTACAGGATCCGGTAGTGGTCGGCCAGCCGCGCGGCCATGTAGTTGGCGTTGAGCAGCGCCAGCTTGGTCGAGTTGGCCAGCCCGCGCGCGCCCATCATCTTGATGTACGCCCACGAGATCGGCAGGATCGAGGCCGAGCCCCACGGCGCGGCCGAGACCGCGGCGATGGCCTTGTCGCCGGCGTGGTAGCCCTCGGCGATCTCGTGCGTGTGCCGCGGCAGAAAGTCGACCAGGTGCGGCGCCACGCAGATCGGGCCGACGCCCGGGCCGCCGCCGCCGTGCGGGATGCAGAACGTCTTGTGCAGGTTCAGGTGGCACACGTCCGCGCCGATGTCGCCCGGCGAGCACAGCCCGATCTGCGCGTTCATGTTGGCGCCGTCCATGTACACCTGGCCGCCGTGGCCGTGCACGATGGCGATCGCGCGCTTGACCGTGTCCTCGAACACGCCGAACGTGGACGGGTACGTGATCATGAACGCGGCCAGCCGGTCCGCGTGCTTGGCCGCCTTGGCCTCGAGGTCCGCCAGGTCCAGTTCGCCCGTCTTGGCCAGGCAGTTGACCGGGACGACCTTCATGCCGGCCATGGCCGCAGACGCGGGGTTGGTGCCGTGCGCCGAGACCGGGATCAGGCAGACGTCGCGCTGGCCCTGGCCGGCCGCGTCCAGGTACGCGCGGATCACCCGCAGCCCGGTGTACTCGCCCTGCGCGCCCGAGTTGGGCTGCAGCGACACCCCGGCGAAGCCGGTGATGTCGGCGAGGTCGGCCTCGAGCTCGCGCACGAGCGTCTCGTAGCCGCGGGCCTGGTCGCGGGGCACGAACGGGTGCAGGCCGCCGAGCGACTCCCACGAGACCGGAATCATCTGCGTGGTCGCGTTGAGCTTCATGGTGCAGCTGCCGAGCGGGATCATCGAGTTGGCCAGCGACAGGTCCTTGGCCTGCAGCCGGTGCATGTACCGCAGCATCTCGGTCTCGGTGTGGTACGAGTTGAAGACGGCGTAGTCGAGGATCTTGCCCTGGCGCGCAAAGCCCGCCGGGGCCGCCGCGAGGCCGGCGACGTCGCGCGCGGCAGCCTCGACCGCCGCCGCGACCGCCGCCGGCTCGGTCTCGGGCTTGAGCGCGCACAGCACGTCGACGAGGTCGGCCTGGGTCACGGTCTCGTCGAACGAGACGCCGACGGCGGTGTCGGACACGCGGCGCAGGTTGATGCCGGCCAGACGCGCGCGGGCCACGGCCGCGTCCGCGTCCGTGGCCACCGTCAGCGTGTCGAACCAGGTCTCATTGACCACGGCGGGGCCCAGGACGCCGGCGGCGATCGTCGCCGTCGCGTGCACGCGCCGCGCGATCTCCTGCAGGCCCGTCGGGCCGTGGTACACGGCGTACATGGCCGCCATGTTGGCCAGCAGCGCCTGCGCCGTGCAGATGTTGGACGTGGCCTTCTCGCGGCGGATGTGCTGCTCGCGCGTCTGCAGCGACAGCCGGTACGCCGGCTTGCCGAGCCGGTCCTTGGACAGGCCGATGATGCGGCCGGGGATCTTGCGCTTGAGCACGTCGCGCGCAGCGAAGAACGCCGCGTGGGGGCCGCCGTAGCCCAGCGGCACGCCGAACCGCTGCGACGACCCGAACACGATGTCGGCGCCGAACGACGACGGCGGCGCCAGCACGGTCAGCGCCAGCAGGTCCGCGGCCACGCACAGCAGCCCGCCCGCGCCGTGCACGGTCGCGGCCGCCGCCGCGTAGTCGGCCACGGTGCCGTCCGTGGCCGGGTACTGCACCATGGCGCCGCACAGCCGGCCGTCGGCCGCGGCCGCCGCCAGCTCCGTCTTGGCGTCGCCCACCACGACCTCCAGGCCGAGCACCTCGCCGCGCGCCACCACGCAGTCGATCGTCTGCGGGTGCACGCCCGCGTCGACGAAAAACCGCGTCTTCTTGCCGCGCAGGTGGTGGAACGCCACCAGCATGGCCTCGGCGCCGGCCGTGGCCTCGTCCAGCAGCGACGCGTTCGCAATGTCCATCCCCGTCAGGTCCGTGACCAGCGTCTGGTAGTTGATCAGGCTCTCCAGCCGGCCCTGCGAGATCTCGGGCTGGTACGGCGTGTACGACGTGTACCACTCCGGGCACTCGAGCATGTTGCGCAGGATCACCTTGGGCGTCTTGGTGTTGTAGTACCCCATCCCGATGTACGACCGCAGGACCTGGTTCTGGTCTGCGATCGTCCGCAGCCGCTGGAGGAGCTCCGTCTCGGTGTAGCCGGCCGCGGGCTCGATCTGCAGCGCCCGCTGGCTCAGCACCGACTCGGGCACCACGTCCGCCACGAACGCGTCCAGGCTCTCGTACTTCTTCTGTCCGCGGCCGACGCACGCCAGCATGTGCTGCAGCTGGTCGCCGGTCGACGATCCAAGATGCCGCGGCGCGTAGCCGTCCTGGCCAAGCTCGAAGATCGACGTGGCCTTGGCGACGACGCCGTCCGCGGCCGTCGCCGCGCTGCCGGTCACCAGCGGCCGTCGGCCGCAGACCAGCGGCCGCCGCAGGCTGGCGCAGGCCAGACGCGCGGGGCGGGCCGCGCGCGCAGAAAACAGGATCCGATTCATCGCGGTGGTAGCAATCAGCGCCGATCGACAGATCAGCAGCTGCAGGCGGACTCGCACGTTCGACACGAGCAGGGAGCGAGATCCGGGATCTCTGACAGGCCGGAAAGACGGCGGATGGCGCCCTCGTTGCTGGACGTGAGTCTTATAAATTTTGCGCGGCTTAAGACGGGATTACCCGTCCATGGGGACGGCCGGCAACGGCCGATGGCGGCTGCGACGAGCACGCCGCAGACCGAGGACGGCCGCCCACGGGCTGCGGCGGCCTGTGGCCGCAGCCGGACGTCGAGACCGCCGCCGGCTGCGCTCCGGCTGCTGCCGGCCGCTGTTGGTGCCGCTGCCGGTGCGCTGCCGCCCTGTGTCGAGCTCTACGCGCTCCCCGGTCCATCGCACATGGCCGCCCGCACGTCCGCAATGTGGCGGCAGCCCGTGCACACGCTCGGGCGGGCGCGGAACTAGTCGGGGTGACTCGGCGGCCGTGGCCGGCTTAGCTACGGGCGGAAAGGTTAGGCTGGCGCCTAGAGTGACCGTGGCAAGTCTGCCGAGAGCGCGGCTAGCGCCGTGTTTTATTCGCTGCCTGAGCGGCGGGCGGCGGCGGGCGGCGGCGGGCGCCGCACGCGGTGCGGCGCGAGCCGCACGCGGCGCGGCGCGACGGCCTGCCGGCAGGGCGGCCGCCGTGCGTGTTCTGTGTAACTGCCGGCACCAGCCTCGACGACCCGTCGCCGGAGGCTTGCCGGTGGCGGTGCACGGCCCCCCGGCGGCCCGGTCGGGGGCGACTGCCTGCGGCAGGATCCAGCGCGCATGGCTTGTGCGACCTGCCGAGCAGCCACGCTCGGCTCGTCGCCGCTGGAGGTGCGCCAGTGGCGGTGCGGGACCCGGTCCGGACCCGCGGGCCCACGCCGCACGGGGTGCGGCGGGTCACTCCTCCGCGGGCCGGCGCGTCCGTCGGCGGACCGAGTCCGTCGGTCCGGCCGGGTCCGCGTCCACGGACACAGGCTCCGGGGACTCGGCGTCCGCGTCGGAGGCGACCCCCACGGCGTCCGCGTCCGCGTCCGCGTCCGGCTCCGCGTCCGGCTCCGCGTCCGTGTCAGCCGCCTCCTGCTCGCCGTCGCCGTCGCTCTTGCCCAGCTCGTCCGCGTCCTTGTCTGCCGGATTCCACTGGCCGCACACCGGACACATGTACCGCACCTCTCCCGGGTCCGTGCAGCCGGGCGGAGCCAGGCCGTTGTGTGCGCGGCAGTTGCTGCAGATCAGGGCGTACCGGTTCTTTGGGCTGGTCTCGTCCTCGCCCACGAGCGCGTCCAGCAGCCGGTCGTACCAGCGTGGGGGGCCGTCGTGCACGACCACGGGCGCGTGCGACGGCGTGTACACCGGCCGGCCGGCCGGATCGAGCGGGGGCACGAGCGCGGCCAGCGCCGCGTCCGGCGGGCCCCGCTGCTGCTGCTGCTGCTGCTGCTGCTGGAGCCGGCTGCTCCGCCGCTGTACCTTGGGGCTCTCCTTATCCTTGGGCCCGTTCGAGTCGTCAAACCGCTCCAGCAGCGCCCGCGTCGAGTAGTACCCCGACTTCTCCTTCATCTCCTCGATCTTGATCTTCTGGTCGCGGCGCAGCCGGCCCAGGCGCTCGTCCACGCCGGCAATCAGCCGCTCGTAGACCACGCAGACCAGCCGGCGCACCGCAAAGATGCCCACCGGCGCTGCCACGAGCGCGGCCAGCCACGGCGCCGTCAGCCGGGCCCCGCCGCGGCTGCGCGCCAGCACCACGTACACCACGTACGCCAGGTACACAAACGAGCCGTACAGCGTGACCAGGACGCGCACGCGCCGGTACGACGCCCGCAGACCGAGCAGGCGCGACTCGGCCGCCTGGATCTTGGTGTGCGAGTCGCGCAGCGCCCGCTCGTACGTCTCGGCGGTCGTCCGCGTCTGCAATCAGCGCGGCCACACGCACACGTACCTTGAACGGCCAGAAGGACGGCATGGTGATGGGTCGCTGCGGCACGGAGATGGGGAAGCGTGTACACAGGCTTGTTTACACAATTGGCCACGATCAGCAAAAATGCCCAACGGCCTGAACAGCGCCAACGGCGACGACGGCCAACAGCCACGAGACCACCACCAGGAGGCCACGACGGCCACGGCGGGAGCAACACAGCCCGACGGCGCAGTGCTGCAGCACGCGGGCGCAGCACGTCATGCCAGCTGGCCTCTTCTTTTAATAGAATGTCATGCGATCTGTTCTAATCCAAGGTACATACACCAAACTATCTGTTACATTATTTATCCAAAAAAGCGTACGAACGTCGTCAATCTAGGGCGGCGCGGCCGGCGGGGAACAGGCGCGGCCGCGCAGGCAGGCCGGCCGGAGGGCGGCGGCCGGCGGGGTGCGCAGGGCGCGCGGGCGTCGGAATGTGCGCAAACGGCCGGCCGTCTATCGCCGGGGAACCTCGGCAGCCCAGCCGGGGATGGCGCTGCCGGAGGCGCCGGTCTCGCGGTCGATGTGGCCGACCGCGCCGAGGACGTCCGAGAGCCACTCGTGATTGGACATGCCGCCAGCGTCGGCCCGACGCTCCGGATTGAGCTCGAGCATGGGCAGCAAGAAGCTGGCCGTGGCCTGGGCGTCGAGCGTGTCGCGGTGGTACTTGTCGTGCAGGACGTCGGCAAGCGCCCAAGGGCGCAGCTTGCTGATGTTGCGCAGCTCGCCCTTGCGGTTGAAGAACTCCATGCTCCAGCGGCCGCCGAGCGCCAGGTGGCGCGGGAACCGGCCGAGCAGCTCGATGATCTGGGCAACGTGGTCGTCGTCCTTGGAGTACTTGCTGCCGTTCTGCGGGTCGAACAGGTAGTCGCCCGTGATCAGCTCGAAGACCAGACAGGCCATGCTCCACACGTCCGCGGACGCGCCCCAGGACGCGCCCAGGATGACCTCTGGGGAGCGGTACTGGCGCGTCTGGATGTCGTTCGTGAAGTGGTGGTCGACCCAGCAGGCGTTGCCGAGGTCGGCGATCTTGACCGAGATCAGGTCCTCCAGCGGCGGTGTGGACCCGGCCGAGAACGAGCCGCGCAGCGAGAACGACGACTGCGACAGCGAGATCGACGACAGGCCGTCCTCGATCACGTCCGTGGACTTCTCGCGCTCCTTGGTGCGCAGCTCATCGTCGCCCTTGGCCGTGATCGGCGACATGGTCAGGTCGCCGAAGTACGACGACGACGAGAACGAGGCGGCGAGCGGGCTCGGCAGCGGCTGCGAGCCCGTGATGAGCGTCTGCCGCCGCGAGCGCCGGCCCACGCGGTCGCGCTCGTTCTGCGCGGCCGCCTTGCGCGCGCGCACCTTGCGGGCTTCCTCGCGCTCCTTGCGCTTGTTGGCCTCGTCGAGCTCGACCGCGCGCACGATTTCCTCGACGTCGCCGATCTCGAGCAGGATGTTCTCGGGCTTGAGGTCTGTGTGGATGATGCCGCACTCGCGGTGCAGATAGTCCAGGCCGAGCAGGACCTGCTTCGTGATCTGCTTGACGATCGACACAGGCACGCCCCGGTGGTTGAACCGCCGGATGAGGCCCAGCAGGTTCTCGCCGAGCACCTCGAAGACCATGCACACGTGCTTGCCGTTCGGGCCCGTGTGGTGGAACGAGTCCAGCAGCGACACGACGTGCGACTTGCCCGGGTGGGACGGGTTCGCCGTCACAATCCGCTCCAGAAGCTTGATCTCGTCCAGCGCGGTCTCGGTGTAGTGGCTCGCGGACCGCACGACCTTGAGTGCGACGTGCGTGCCCGTCTCGTTGTCGCGCGCCAGCCACACCGTCGAGAAGTGGCCCCAGCCGAGCTTGCGCACGACCGTGTACCGCCCGTCCTTGTAGACCTCGCCAATCTGGACCGGGTGGTACCCGCCCTTGCAGTAGTCCTCCAGGTTCTCCTCGTCGTTGTTCAGCGACGACCCCGCCGATGACGTCGACGACGCGGACGAGCACGACGCCGCCGAGTGGTCCCGCGGCGACGACGACGACGCCGTCGACGCCGCCGACGGCGCCGCGCCGTTCATCGCCGCGTGCAGCACCGGCCGCTGCAGCGGCAGCGTGTTGCTGTGGTGCAACCGCGGCGGCACCGGCGTGCCCGCCTTAGCCGCCTCGCGATCGCGCTGCAGCTGCTGCAGGTGCGCCTGGTGCTGGTGGTAGATCTTCGAGTGCGTCGGCGTGCCCGCGCCGCTGCTCGTCCCGGCCGCCGTCACCGTCGACGTGGCCGGCGGCGCCTGCGACTTGGGGCTCAGCGACGGCTCCTTCCACCCGCTCTCGTGGTTGTGGTGCTTGGTGTGGTGGTGGTGGTGATGGTGATGGTGATGGTGGTGGTGGTGCCCCAGCGCGGGGCCGCCCGTCGGCGGCGGCGCCTGCAGCACCGGCTGCTTGGGGTCGAAAGTGCTAGTCATGCCCGTGGGCCGCGCTCAATTGCGCCTGCCGATCACTGTGCGTGAATTCGCCGGCAAGGACGTCTGCGGGTCAGCCCTGTCTGCGGTCCGTGCGGGCCGCTGCCCAGCCCTCCGGCGGGGGCTGCCGGCGCAGCGGCCGCCCGCTTGCCGCCCGCCCACAGCGCCGCCGGCCGCCGCCGGCCGCTGCCGCGGGCCATCGTCGAGCCTACCTTGTGAGCCTATCGCTCTCTGGCCAGCTATCGCAGCTTAAACCGTCCGTGGCCGCGTGTTTGCAGCCATCCAACGCGGGCGTGCGAATTCGGGTCCTGCTGTGTCGCGCACGAGTGGTCTGCCCGTGCTTGCTGGAACCGCTGCTAGTGCCGGTCTGCTGGTCGCGGATGCGGTCGTGGTATCGTCAGCGTGGAGGGCCGTAAGCGTGGAGGGAAAGAGGGAAGGAAAGGCCGCGGAAAGGATTGGGCAGCCTTTGTCGGCAGCGCCTGCGAATAGTGGACAACCCGCGGCTTAGTGGACACAACGACCAGTGGACGGCAAGCGGAGCCCGCGGCGCGCTGCGGATGTCGCTTGTTAGGGTTTGACTTTGGCGTTTAGGGTTTACCGCTCGGCCCGGCCGGCCCACCGCCGACAGAGGCCGGCCGGCCGCTGGGAGCGCCCAGCCGCCCACGATTAGTGGTCCCATCCACTGCGCGGTCCACTACGCGGGCCTCTGCATGCGCTGCGCCACGCATGCACACGCCACCGCGAGCCGCACAATCCGCGGCCCTGCGCGGCCCTCCGGCCGCCGGCCGCCGTCGGCCGCGCGCGTCTGCGCACAGCCGCGGCCCGACCGGCCGTGCGAGCCGCGCCAGCCGTGCGGCCCGCGGCTCGCAGCACCAGGGTGCGGCGGCGGTGCGCCGGGGGCGGCCGCACCTCGCCACACTACGCCGCGCACGGTCTCCCCGCCCGCCGTCGGCCTCCGCCGGGCGGCCAGCGCCGACGCGGGGCGACGGCCGGGCCGGCCCAGCGCCTGGCGGCAGGCCCGAGAGCTGTCCGCGGCTCTACCGGCGTCGCCGGCACCGACGGCAACCACGGTGGCTCCGCCGCCAGCGCTTACCAATGCGGGCCCGATAGCAGGCCGTGGCGTCTGCCTGTTGCCGCGGTGACGCTGCTGTGGCGCGCCGTGGCGCCATAGCGCCTCCGCGCGCCGCACCTCTACGTTGCAGGGACTGCTGTGGACGCGGCCCTAGCCCGAGCCAAGCCCTGCTAGGACCCGGCGCAGCCGGATTAGACCATAAGACGCGACCGGCCGCCGCTAGCCGCCGTCCTTTGGGTATGGTCCGCCGCTGCGGGGGCTATGAGCTCATCTTATCGCCGTCGCACCGGCGACCCCACACCGCCAATGTGTCGTTGCGCGGACAGGGCCCGTGGCGATTCGCCCTGCCCTGCGCCGCACCCCGACGTCACAGCCAGGCACTGGCTGCCTTGGCTGTCGGATCTGCAGGCACCCGACGGTGACTTCCGTCAGCTGGCTTCTGACGGCAGGGGTGCTCGGCCTCTTGCGCCGGCCGCAGTGCTGCCGCGACCGACCGGCTGTTGGCCTCTGTCTCGCATGCGCGGCACGCCAGTGGCGACACCGCCGCTCGCCCATAGTGCGTCGTAGACGGCCGCTGCGAGCGTCTGGGACGCCCCGCCAGGGGCGACAGCCACCTGCGGGCGAGTCTAGCGCAAGGTCCAAAGACAGGCATCTTTGCCGGCGTCTGCCTTCGGCGGCGACGGGGGTGGCCGCGCTGCAGAAGACGCCCTCTGGCATACAGTGGACTTGCAATTAGGGATCGGCCTGGTCTACTGGATGCATTAGTGGACAGCTGAGACGCGCTGTGCTGCTCGTGACCCGCTCCGCGTCGCCTGCGCTCAGTGTCGCCGCCGCCGCCGTCTGCCGGCCGGCCGCCGGCTCGCAGACAGCCCAGACACCGAGTTGCCGCTACTGAACGCCCCGGCTGGCTGCAGCGGCCGCTGCTGCGCGGTAGGTTTAGGGCATCTTACGCGCCGGCCGGCGGCTCTGCCGTAGGGGCGGAACACCCCGTCTAGACCTCTGACAAAAAGCAGTCCCCTCAGCGGAGGTGCCGCCAGGGGTCGATAGACGCGTCCAGTCCACTGTCGGCCACAACATGGCCGGCCGCGCGCGCAGGCTGGCCAATAGCCACGGATGCCGCACGTATGAAGAAATGACGACGACGATCCGGTGGTCTGCGGCTTGGCAGCCTGGGCTTGGCGGCGGACCGCCAGGTCGGTGGTACACAGCCATAGGGTCTGAGCGCCGGTGCTGGTCTGGACAGGCCGCGACCGCGTAGCACGCGCGCGTGTAGCACACGGGAGCTCGCGGCTGCTGGCGCCACGGCGGGTGGCGGTCGTGACAGCTGCGACACGATCACGACATGGCGCCGTCTGGCGGTTAAGCGAGAACACCCGCGAGCGGCCACACGCGACGAACCGAGAACCCAGCTGACAGGCACCGACAGCTGGGCGCCCGTCACTGCCACGGTGGTGCTATCTACTCCGGGCTCGCTTCGAGTGCGCGGTCCCGGAAATATTGCGCCGCCGCTTGGTCGGTGACACGCTCGATCCGAGGGCGCTGAGGCGTGGGGGTTGCATCGGCACGCTGAGAAGAGGTGGCTCCGTCAGATGCTGAATGCGGACTGCCGGCAGTACCAGCAAGTAGCCAGCGGCCTGGCTGACGGCGCTGTCTCGCATAGAGCTGCGTCGACGAGCGCCGGGCGGGCAGCTTTGTTTATAGAGCATACGCGTTGGTCTACCAGGCACCCAAACTGGCAGCGCGTCCCATCGGAGCCTCCTCAACAGAGCTGCCGGCAGGGCTTCACATGCGGCACTACGGTGGGCGCCCACCGGCATCGGCACGGTCACACAAGGATCGGCGCGCACGCCGCAGCACGTACTCCGTGCCTCCTGCCGGGAAGGGCGGCCGAACGTAGGAGTGCGTGGTCGTCTCATCCGGAAACAGGGCTGGGCGCACCATCGGAACCGTGGACGTGTCACGGTCCTGGCGACGGCCCAGTCGAGCGCAGGGTTCGGTGGGGCCAAAATCATGCGTTTCGGTCGTGCCGGCGGCCGTGCGGCGAGCGGATGCGGCCATAGGCCGCCCGCCAAGCAGGCAACCCCACACGCAACACAAGCACGACGCGTCGAAGCCGCGCTCAGACTGGTCCGCAGCAAGGAGCAGCCGGCGCGGCAGGCGCGATAGCCGGTGGAAGCAAGATCGTAGGGCGAGTGCGGCGCCGGACAGGGCTAGTGGCAGCGTCAGGTCGGTAGGGCCGGCGCGGCGCGGCTGAAATCGGACGCACCTGGCGGGCATGACGGCTGTGACGGCCGCGTGCCAGCCGTCGGGACCGCTGGTCGGAACGCGCCGGAATGCGTGCGGAAAGGAGCTTTTCCGGGCCAGGCCGGCTACAGGGCCAACCGCGGTCGTGACGGCGACCCGTGGCCGGAGGAGATCGGCCGGGCAGGCGGGCCACGCCCAACGCGGCGCTGTGGCGGTCGTACAAGACATGCGTGGCGGTTAGGCGGCAGACGTACGGCGCGTCCCCCAACCGGGCCCTTGCGTGCGGCGAATCTAGCAGGTCTGTCCTCAACGGCGCGCGCGGCGCCACGCACGGCCACCCCCCGACCACGCGGCTCCGATCCGTGACCGGATGCGGCCCAGCCTCAGGTCCAAGGCGGCGGATCGGCTGTGCGTACGCCGTCACCTCGTCACCGCCGTTTGGACGGCGGGTACCATCGGCACTGTGGCGCAGGCGCCGGTGGAGGCCGGTGGAGGCGGGCCAGAGCAGACGGGCCAGGGCCCGGAGGCCGCTGGCCGCCGGCGGCCTCTGCCGCAGTGGCGACTGCCCTGGACCGCCGGCGATGGCCGCCCACACCTGCGGGCGGACGCGTCGGCGAGCGCGTCTCGCTGGCGGCCGCAGGACAGCGCCGGTCAGCCGCCGAAGGGCCTCCGGCACCCCGCCGGCAGGTCCAGTGACCGGTCCAGTGACCGGGACAGCGCGCCGTCCAGTGACCGGTGCCGGCACCAGGGCGCTACGGTTCGCTTGGCGGGTTCTGGTGGGGTCTCAGGCCCAGCTGTGCCTTGTGCCTGGGTGCCTGGGCCTGTCAGCGTGCGGCTATATGGCACTAAACAACGGCCGACCCCACAAAGAGTTGCTGGCTACAGGCCATGGCCGTGTCTCGACCGCGCCGTTGTCGGACCGGGGGCGGCACGCAGCCGTGGGCACCCGGACATCCAAGCGCGTGAAGCGAGCGAGCCGAGGCTGCTGGCGCCGTGCCAACGGTGCGTAGGCCGCGTCCGTTCGCACGGCTGGCCGCGGAAGCTACTCTCGAACGAGCCGGCGGCGGCGGGGCCGCTGACGCCGACCGGCTATAGCAGCGACGCTGTTGGTCGGCTGCGGGCGACTGCGGGCGACTTGGCTGGCGGCGAACGGAGACGCGCCCCGAGGGCGGCCCGGTCGAGCGTAGCGTGCGGCGGTCGCCAGTGCGCGGCAGCCGGCCGAGCGGCGCGGACTGCGAGTCGGGCAGGCGGCGCGCCCGTGACCGCGGACAGGCCGCCACGTCGAGTCGGAGCGATGACTCTGGATCGCCGGCGCTTGGGCTAGCTGCAGCGGATGAGTTGCCACAGAGTCGAGACCAGGCGTACCACTGGGGTCGCATTTCTAAGCTGCTTACGTCCGAGACCTCCAAGAGGGCGGACGCACTGGGCGGGTCGCGCCATGGCCCTACTGCAGACGCGGTGCACGGCCGTGCAGGCTGCGCGGCGGCGCGGCGCGCGGCGCGCGCGCGAGGCTGCGGGCCGCGCGCGCGGCGGACGAACTTGGCCTGTTCGTCCGCTGGCGGCCGCGGCGAGTGCGCGGCGGGCGGCCCACGGGCGGTGGGCAGCGGGCAGGGCGGGCGGTGGGCGGCAGGCGCGGCCACTGGACCGACCACTGGACCGACCACTAAACCGGCCACTGAGGCCGCGGCCCGCGGCAGGCCCGACCAGCCGCCGGCGGGCCCGGCCGCCGCCGCGCTCGCTGTCTCAGACCGCGTCGCGGTCGCGCAACGGCCCCCGGCCCACCAGGGTCTCGCCGCGGCGGCCCCGCTACGGCCCCACGGCGAGAGCCCCGCGCGGTGCGCGCGGATTAGCAATCTGCGCCGCCAGAGTGCGTGCGCCGAGACCGAGATGCAGCAGTGGAGCCAGCGCGGGTACCATCGGAGGGACGGGTAGGGGCGCGCCACAGTGGCTGTGCCGGGCCAGGCCGGCCAGCCGCGGCCAGACCCGCCCGTTGCAACGTCGGCTGGGGCTGGCGCATGTCTCATCCCGTCTCGTAGCCGTCATCCCGTCGCGTGCCGCTAGCCTGCGGCTGCCGCGACGCCCACGTTCCCAATGCGGCCGCCCCTGGCGGCTGAGCGGGCTGGCCGGGCCTGGCTAGAGGGAGGCCCGGAGTGGCGGCAGGTGCAGTAGCCGCATGCACAGGGGATGTGGTCGCAGGTGCGGTCGCACATGGATGTTGTGGTGCATGTACGCTAATGCACGCCACATATGCGCCCGTTAGAGTTGAATCTTATCTGATCGTCCGATACCGAGGAGTCTGCCTGCCTGTGCCCAAACGGGTGAGGTTCTCGGCCGGCGGCTAGATTTGCGCCGGCAATTTTTTGCCTCTGCACGCTGCGTTCCGCACACAAGGATATATAACTCGGCTCGGCCCCTCCCCAACCACATAGGCGAGCCGGCTAGAAAACACACAGACACGATGACGGTGGCCGTGCCCGTCTCGGAGCAGACCATGACCACGCTCGGCATCGATTTCACCACACTGTCCGTGCGCGGCGGCGCGGACGCCGTGCCTGTTACGGACGAGAACGACTCGGAGACGGCCGGCGGCTGCCTGTGCGCGCCGGGGACGTGCTGCGGCGCAACGCTGGTGCCGGCACACGTGCCGCAGACGTCGTCGACGGCGGCGCCGCCGCCGGAGCTGGCCGACGGCGTGAAGCTGCCGGACAACGCGGCCTTCCGCAGCCTGGAGCTGCCGGTGTACCGGTTCCTGCGGCCCGCGCGGCTGCTGGGCTTCCCCGACCTGGCGCCGACGGTGGTCCGGCTGGAGCCGCCGGTGGGCGCGGGCGTGCGGACGGCGGACGGCGTGGCGGAGGCGGCGGCGGCCGGGGCGGACGACGAGGCCCGCGCGGCCGTGCCGGTCGACGCCGTGCACCCGCCGCCGTTTGTGACGCCGCACTGGCCGCACCTGGTGCACCGGGTGCCGGTGCTCGAGTCGCGGCTGCTGACGGCCGAGGACGCGCCCAAGCGGACGTACCACTTTGACCTGGACGTGACGGCGTACCCCGACGAGATCGACGGCGTGGACTTCCGGGTCGGCGGCGCCGTCGGCATCTGCCCGCCAAACGACCCCGCGCTGGTGCAGGAGCTGCTGGAGCGGCTCGGCGTGGCCGGCGACGCCGACGCGCCCGTGGACTGCGTGACCGAGGGCGGCCGCTGGCCGACGATCTGGGGCGAGGACCGCGCCCGGCGGCTGCGGACGACGCGCCGCGAGCTGGTGACCTGGACGGTCGACCTGCACGGCGGCATCCTGGCCAAGCCGCTGCTGCGGCTGCTGGCGGAGCACACGGCGGACCCGTCCGAGCGGTACATCCTGTCGTGGCTGTGCTCGAAGCAGGGCTCGGCGCGGTTCTGCGCGCTGCGGTCGGCGCCGTACCCGCCCACGCTGCCGCAGCTGCTGGCCGCGTTCCCGTCGAGCGCGCCGCCGCTGGCGGACGTGCTCGCGCTGCTGCCGCCGCTCATGCCGCGGTTCTACTCGCTGTCGTCGGACCCGACCATGACCCGCGACAACAAGCTGCGCAAGGTCGAGATCGCCGTGACGGTGCACGAGACCCCCGAGCCGTGGCGCACGGCGCCGCCGTACGTTCGCACCGGCATCTCGTCTGGCTTTCTCGAGCGCGTCGCGCGCACGTTCATCGCGCGCGCCAAGGCCGGCGCGGCCGCGCCGCCGCTGACCGTGCCGCTCTTCCGCGGCCTGCAGGCCAACCCCCTGGCCAAGGAGTTCCGCCCCGACGGCCCGATGCTGCTCATTGGCGCCGGCGTCGGCGTGGCGCCGTTCCGCGGCTTTGTCCAGCGCCGCCTCCGCAACGCCAACTGCAAGAACAAGGTCTGGGTCCTCCAGGGCTGCCGCGACTCGCTCGTCGACGAGCTCTACGCGGGCGAGTGGGGCGTCGACGACGCCGACATCCGCAAGGTCATCCAGTCCCGCAAGGGCACCAAGAAGTACGTCCAGGACGAGGTCTTCAACCAGGCCGACCTGGTGTGGTCCGTCATTTCCCACCCCGACGGCAAGGTCTTTGTCTGCGGCTCGTCCAAGGGCATGGGCGAAGGCGTGGAGGAGGCCCTGAAGAAGGTCGCCATGGCCTCTACGGGCATGTCGGCCGAGGAGGCCACCGAGTTCTGGGACGAGAAGAAGCGCACCTGGCAGTACATCACCGAGACCTGGTAGCCCATTGCGCACACATACAGCGCGCCTGTTCATATTGCTGCCTGCGGGCCTGTCACATTACTGTTTAATATTGGATGTATAGTTTTGCACTGGTTATAGACGATGGATTCATCGGAGTTCAAAATTGAAGCTTTTACATATGACGATGCGGGCGCGGGCCGGCGGTTCGGCGGGTCGGCGGGAGCGGGTCGGCGGGTCGGCGGGGGCGCGCTCGCAGACGCGGGTCGCGGGCCATGCACGCGCGTCTGTGCGCATGACTCGTGCGACCTCGCCGGCAGCCGCACGCCCTGCGGCTCCGCTCGTGCACCGCCACGCGCGAGCCTCCGGCGGCGACTCCGTCGAGGGTAGCTGCCTTCGGCAGGTGCCATTGACAAGCCTCCGGCCGCCGAGGGTGCTGCCGAAGGCAGCATGCCATTGCGGTCCGGCATCCTGCCGAAGGCAGCCACCCTCGACGGAGTCGCCGCCGGAGGCTCGCCGTGGCGGTGCGAGTCGCAGCCGCAGCGTGTCCCGTGCGACCTCAGCACGCGCCGCACGGAGTGCGGCTCCGCTCGTGCACCGCCACGGCGAGCCTCCGGCGGCGACTCCGTCGAGGGTAGCTGCCTTCGGCAGGCGCCATCGACAAGCCTCCGGCGGCGGCTCCGGCGAGGGTGCTGCCTTCGGCAGCACGCAATTGCGGTCCGACATCCTGCCGAAGGCAGCCACCCTCGACGGAGTCGCCGCCGGAGGCTCACCCGTGGCGGTGCGAGCCGCAGCCGCAGCGTGTCCCGTGCGACCTCAGCACGCGCCGCACGCCGTGCGGCGCCGTGCCTACCGGCCGCGGCTCCACGCGCGCACAAAGTCGCGCTTCGAGGCCATGTCCAGCTCGGGCCCGGTGCGCAGCATGCGGCCCAGTCGGCAGAGCTCGTCGCAGACCGCCTTCTCGCCGCGGAGCGGCAGGCCCGGCAGCGACGCCGCCGGCACCGGCGCGCCCAGCCGGACGCGGACAGACCAGCCGCGCCAGCGCGCGAGCACGCGCAGAGCGTAGTGCACAGCGGACCGTGGCGGGATCGGCGTCGACACGTCCATGGGCGCGTACTTGAGCGCGCACGGCAGCACGCGGCCGTCCGCCAGGGTGTCCAGCGCGGCCCACAGCGGGTGCACGAGCGCGCGGCCGTTGGACGGCGTGCCCTCGACGAAGAGCACGACGGCGCGGCCGGCCCGGCGCGCGTCGGCCGCGATGTCGGCGAGCGTGTGCGGCTCGGCGGTGGCCGCGAAGCGCAGCGCGTGCGCCCACACGCCCGCCGCCGAGTACCGGCCCACGCCGCCGCGCTCGCCGGGGATGGCGAACACGCACGGGAAGAGCGCGGCGTAGACGGCCGCGTCCAGCGGCGACAGGTAGTTGGTCACGACGACGTCGCCGGCCGCGGGCGCGCGGTCGCGGTTGGCCGCCAGCGTCTTCTTGCCGCGGCGCACGCCGTCGACCTGCACGTCCCAGAACCAGAAGCCGGCGGCGTAGAGCACGGCGGATGCGGCCAGCGCGGGCAGGCCCAGGCCGGCCGCGACGGCGGCGACCAGGCCGGCCAGCGCGAGCAGCGGCGCCTTGGCCAGGACCGCGAGCGCGGCCGCGAGCGCGCTGGCTGCGCCGGCCACGCCCGCGCCGCCCAGCGTCGACGACGGGTGCGGCAGGAACGGCGCCACGCCCGTGCCCTTGTCTCTCCACTGCGAGAACTTCTCCATGGCGGCAGGGTGCGGCGCGGGCGCAGAAAAGTGGTGATGTTCCGGGTAACCCCCGCCCGGGTCGAAAAATTTCGTCCGCCGGTCGCGCCGCCAACCGCCCCGACCCCATGGCCTCGACGCGAGGTGCGCTCAAGTTCCTGAACCTGTACCCCCGGCGCGCGGCCGCGTGGCGCGCGGGCAGCACCGCGGTCATGTCGCTGACCGGGCTGCTGTCGCGCGCGTTTCTGCAGGGCTGCCACGACACCACCGCCGAGGGCGTCGGCCAGTTCGTGGCCGCGCGCGAACGCGCGGCGCGCGAGGGCCGAGGACTGGTCACAGGTACGTGTGCGCGCGCGCGGCGCTGACGCCAGTGTCGAACCACATCTCGGTGTAAGTACGCGGCCGGCCGCGCTGACGGAAGAATCGACGACCCGCTGATCTGGGGCCTGCTGCCGCTCAGCAAGATGTTCCGGCCGAGCACGCTGCGCTGGAGCCTGGGCGCGGCGAACGTGTGCTTCACGACCGCGGCCACCGGCTTCTTCTTCTCGATGGGGCAGGTGCTGGCCACGTACCGGTTCGGCACCGGGCCGTTCCAGGGCTCGCTGGACGCAGCGGTGTTTCTGCTGACGCCCAAGGGCGGCAGCAGCAGCAGCGGCCCGGCCGCCAGCAGCGGCCCGGCCGCGGCCGCCGACGGCCCGGCCGCCGGCACGCTCGACGCCGCCGACGGCGCCGGCGAGCGCTGGCCCACGGACGCGCTCCCCCCCCAATGGGTGCACATCTTCCCCGAGGCCATGGTCCACCAGGCGTACCCGCCGCACAAGACCACGATGCGGTACTTCCACTGGGGCGTCGCGCGGCTCGTGCTCGAGCCGCCGGCCACGGCCGACGGCAAGCCGCCCATGGTCGTCCCGATCTTCCACACCGGCCTCGACGACGTCTTCCCCGAGGACCGCGCGTCGTGGAAGTACGTGCCGCGCACGCTGTGGCCGCGGCGGCGCGCGGACCGCGTCAAGCTGGCGTTCAAGTTCGGCGAGCCGCTGCCGGACGAGCTCTTCGCGGCCGAGCGCGCGCAGTGGCGGGCGATCCTGGCCGCGCAGCCCGACGGGCACGACTCGGCGGCCGCGCGCGAGCTGCGGTCGCGCGTGGCCGCCAAGGTGCGCGAGCACATGGTCGCGCTGCGGGCCGGCATGGGCCTGCCCGCCGAGGACCCGCGGCTGGCGCAGCCCGGGTTCTGGGCGGACGTGGCGCAGCTCGGGGACGTCAGGGTGGCCGGCAAGTACGGCAACACGGTGGCCGCGGCCGAGCGCGACGGCTGATGTATATAGACAATCGCATTCCGCGCGGCGGTAGACTACACTATGGTACAGGGGCGGGCTTGACGCGGCGGGCGACGCCGATCTGGGTGTTGTTGACCTTGGTGGCGAAGCGCAGCGAGTTGACCGACTCGGTGACGTGCTGGCGCAGCGGCGAGATGTTGACGAACATGAGCGTCTTGGAGTTGCCGCTGAGCGAGTACTGCAGCAGGTACGTGAGCTTCGAGTTGCGGTAGGGGATGTGGGCGCTGGCCGAGCCGAGCGCGTAGATGACGTCGCCCAGGCACGACAGGCTCTTGTTGATGGCCAGCGTCTCCTTGAGCCGGTCGCCGGTGCTCTGGGAGAACGACAGGCGCTCGGAGCCGGCGAGGTCGATCAGGTTGAGCGTGCCCTCGCGGCGCTCGCCCGAGGCCGCGTTGACGCCGAGGAGGCGGAGGACAAAGACGCAGTGCGAGCGCGACGAGCGCTCGTTGGCCTGCGTGGACGCGACGGAGCGGTTGGCGAACGCGGTGGCGAGGATGTCGCGGACGCGGTCGGGCGTGTCGAGCGCGACCGTGGTGAGGTCCGTGACGGTGGTCCGGCACAGCTTGGCGTCGTGGCGGATCTCGTGCTTGCGCACGTCGTCGGCGACGAGCAGGTCGTTGATGTTCTCGTTGTAGATCTCGAGGAACTGGCCCTCCATCGTGTACGCCCAGCCGCGGTCCTGGAGCGCGGCGGCGCTGGCGTAGATCTGCTGGACGGTGCGGGGGATCATGCCGTCGGCGGACGACATTGTGTACGTCTTGCCGGAGCCCGTCTGGCCGTAGCAGAAGATGCAGACGTTGTAGCCGTCGAGCGCGCTCTGCACGAGCTGCGAGATCTCCTCGAAGACCTCGCCGTTGGTGGCTGCGGGCGGGAACACCCGGTCGAACGCGAACGGGTACGACTTGGTGGTGGCCGTGCCGAGCGCGGTCTCGGTCGTGGGCCCGACGAGCTCGATCTCGCGCGCGTGCTCGTCCGTGTCGGGGAACGCGATCTGCGCCTGGTCGCGGATCTCGGCGCCGGCCGGCGGCCGCACCCGGCAGAACACCCGGATGTTGCCCTTGAGCTCCTGCACCTGGTTGTGCAGCACCCGCCGCAGCGTCTCCTCCTTGACGAGCTTCTCGCGCATGCGCTCGCGGTCGGCGCGCGCGTCGTCGGCGGCCGCGCGCAGCGCGGCCATCTGCTCGGCCTGCGCGGCGGCGCCGGCCTCGAGCGCGGCGATCCGCGCGCGCAGGCTCTGCTGCGTGGTCTCGGCCGAGAGCGAGACCGAGACCTGCTCGCTGAGCGTGCGCTTGAGCGACGCGGCCACGTCGCGCTCGTGCCCGAGCTCGGCCTCGGCCGCGGCCAGCCGCCGCTCGGCCTCGGCCGCGGCGCGCGCGGCGCGCTCGGCCTCGGCGCGGGCGCTGTCGGCGGCGCCGGCAGCGTCCGCGCGCGCGGCGGCCACGCGCTCGGCGGCGGCGCGCTCGGCGGCGGCGACGCGCTCGGCCACGGCGCCGTCGGCCGCCGCGCGCTCGGCCTCCGCGCGCTCCCGCAGCCGCCCCAGCTCGGCCTCCAGCTGCGCGGCCGCCGCCCGCAGCCCGTCGCGCTCGGCCGCGTGCTCGCGCCGCAGCGCCTGCTCCGCGTCCGCGCGCTCGCGCCGCGCAGCCGCGTCCGCCGCCGCCAGCTCGCGCTGCAGCCGGCCCTCGGCCGCCGCGACCGTCTCGCGCGCGGCCGCCGTCGCCGCGTCCACCGCCCGCCGCCGCTCGCGCTCAGCCTCCTCCAGCGCAATCCGCAGCGCGCGCTCCGCGTCCTCGTGCTGGATCCGCGCCCGCCGCTGCGCGTCCTCCACCTCCACCGTCAGCTCGTGGATCCGCGTCTGCAGCTCGCCCGTCTGGTCCTCCATCTTCTGCGTCATGTACGTCGCGTTGTTGCGCTCGGTCTCGAGCATCATCACTGCCGTCAGCGCGCCCGGCCGCCCACTCACGCTTGGCCTTCATCTGCTCGACCTCGGTCTTGAACGACGAGGCGTCGGTCGTGCTGCCGTCCACCCGCGACGTCAGCGCCTGAATCGTCTTCTTGAGCTGCTCGACCTCGTTCTGCATGTCCAGCGTGTGCGCGTAGTCCTTCATGCCGTGCAGCGGGCCGTTCTCGAGGATGTCCTGCGCGCTGGCCGACCGCAGCTGCCCGCGCACGCCGAGCCCGCCCACCGCCGGCCGGTACACGCCGTTGTTGGACCGCGGCCGGGCCACGCTGGCGCCCACCGGCGGCGCCGCCAGCGCCGCCAGGCTGGCTTTGCGTGCCGGCTCCGGCAGGCTCACGCGCGGCGCCGCCAGCCCGCTCTTGACGCTGCGGCTGCGCTTGACCGTGGCCGGCGTCGCCGCCACCGCCGGCGCGGCCTTGGCCGGCCCCGTCTTGGGCCGGAACGGCGGCGGCGGCATGTTGAGCGACGACGTGCTGACGTCGCCCAGCACGCTGGCGCGCGCGTTCAGCGGCGAGGGCGGGTTGTCCTTGGGCGGCGCGCGCAGCTGGGGGATCCGCGACTGCACCCGCGCGGGTGTCTTGAGATGCGAGCCGTCATCCATGGCGTCGACCTCGCTCGCATTCAGATCGGCTCTCGTGGTGCTGCGGTTTGGAGATGCGTCTGCGGCGCGGCCGGCAAAGGAGAAGCGCGGTCGGCGGTCACGTGAGGGTAAATAAACATCGTTGCCACGGCAACTCGCGCCGCGCGCCGTGCGGCGCCCGCCGCCCGCCGCGCTCAATTGCGCAGGCCCGCGGGCCCGCGCCGGCCCGCTCTGTGCTCCCGCAGCGGGCGGGAGAGAGGGCAGAAGAGCGGCCAGGACGGTCGGAGCAGCAGCCGAGTCGGCCGCGCAAGTATGCCGGCGCCGGCCGCGCAGATACACCGGCGCAGCCCCGGCGCGGCCGTGCCGGCCGGCCGCCCGCAAACGGTCGACCAGCTCTGGACGGCGGCGGACCCGGCGCGGTGGTCGCTCTGGCGCCTACGCAGCCCCTGACGGCCCGCGGTCCGGTGCGGTTGGACCCGCGGCCCCGGGCCGCCCGCGCTTGGCGTCTCACCAACAGCCGGGCCAGCCGGCACAGCGCTCCCGGCGCCGGCCAGCGTACGGAAGCGTAGCGGTCCCCATCGGTGTCGTGTGGGCTTACGCAAGCGCTGCTACACCGCCCCGGACGTATGGCCAGCCGCCGGCGTAAGCTTAACCACACCAACCAGTGTGCCGGCAAAGCGGCCGGCCAGACCGCGCGCGCAACCGCCACTGACGTTGATGATTCATTGGCGCGTTCGGCGCTAGCGCATGGTTCGCAGCGCACCCCCCATTTACTCGCTGCTTGTGCGTGGCTGCAGACGGTGTTTGATAGCCACAAGCGGCGCCAGGAGCGAGTGCAGCCGAATCATGCTGCAGATTCATGCACCCGCTGGCCAATCAGCTTCTAGTGCGCGCTACACGAACGCAGGCTGTGCGCCGGCATATGCGATGCGCGTAGCAGGCGACGACTGCAAGGCGGTCGGCAGTGCGACGTGTTCGGTGCAGGCGGTTCGGCAACACGCCCGGCAGCGCCGCCGCGGGGACCCCACGGGCGCCAGACGGTGCTGGGCCAACGGAGCGCAGCGGCGGGCTCAGGCGGGCCAACGCCGGCGCGGCGCGGCGGCAATTCCGACGGCAAGTGCCGTGGCGGACGTGGATCTGGCGCGCGACGCGCGCGGTGGCCGGGCCGCGGCGCGCCGCGCAGCCCGGCGCCGCGCCGAAGAGCGGCCCGGCTGGCACCGGCGGGCCGCCCGCCCACGAAGCGAGCCGCGGCGCGGTCGCGGAGCGCCGTCGCGGAGCGCCGTCGCGGAGCGCAGCGGCCGGCGCGGGGAAGCTGTGGAGTGGCGAGCGCGGGCGGCGCGGTGCACGTGACCAGGGCGATCGGCAGCCGCACCGCGCCCCTGCGGCTGGCCACCGCGGCCAGCCGGCCGCCGCTGTGGCGGTCGCGTGGTGGCCACCGGCCGGCGGCCGCTGCCGCCCGCAGACCGGCTCCAGGCAAAGTGGCCACCGGCGTCAGGGGCGGCAGCTGCAAGCCGCAAGCAGCGGCGACCCAGGCACACGGCGCCCACAGGGGCGCCCGACGCGCTCGCCGGCGACGGCCGTGCGTCACTCCTGGATCACATCGTACGTGCGTCTCACGGCCGCGCTAGTCGGCCGTCGGTAGATTAGCGGGCGGATCCAGCACGGTGGAAGCGGCGCCCACGTTAGGGCCAGGGTAACGGGTGCCGGGTAAAGCGCCGGGGGCACCGCAGAGCCGAGCTCTCGAAGAAAAATCCACGACAGCACTGACAGCGCGCCAGCCGAGAAAGACACACCCGGCAGCACCGACGGGGAACCTTACTCTAGCGGGGCAAGTGGTGTATGCAAGCCACGCTGGGGCGCTGGGCGACGATCGGACACGGCGCGCAGCGCACTCCAAATCGAACATTAAAAGAGGGCCACTGCCGATGGACCACTCGCTCTCAGATTGGCGCGATCGAGCGTTTGGCACATACGCGAACACGCTAGAGCACGGCGTCCCGCTGGATAGCGCACTGATGGCCGGTAGCGCGGACGATGACATTGGCGGCGGGCCCGTGGCGATGGCCGGCGGCGCAGCTGCCGGCACGGCGGGCGGGGCCGGGCACGCCGGCGGCCGCGCCGGCAGCGCGGGCGCAGACCCGGGGCCGGGCGGCTTCGCCGGCGCGGCCGGCGCCGGCGGTGGGCGGCCGGGTGGGCGGCCGGCGGCCGCCCAGGCTGCGCCGGATGCCTCGTCCGGCACCGACAGCGACGACCTTGTGGCCGGCGGCCTTCTGAGCACGCAGGACATGCTCGCCTCGCTGGACCAGATGCAGCCGCGCATGAGCCTGACCGAGGTCAGCCGGCAGGTCAGCCGAGAGGCCAGCGCGCGACACCCGGTCAGCAATAGCTCGGACTCGTCCGACGACGCCGCCGCGCCGGGGCAGCGGCACTCAAATAGCGCGGGCGCGCCCGCCGGCACGGCCGCCAGCACCAAACCGGCGGCCACGACGGCCGTCCCCGACCTGCCGCTCTTCACCAAGATGGTCGAAGAGCGCGACCCGCACCAGATCGTGCGCGACGTGTCGCGGGCCGAGCGCAGCATCTCGGGCATCTACTCGTCGTCCGGGTTCGACATGGCCAACATCCTGCTGCGCGTGGCCACGCGGCCGCAGCCGCAGATCGACATCGGCCCGGTCGACATGTCGTGCGCGTTCATCGTGTGCGACGCCCAGAAGATCGACTTTCCGATCGTGTACGTGAGCAACCAGTTCGAGCGGCTCACGGGCTACACGCTGGCCGAGATTGTGGACCGCAACTGCCGGTTCCTGCAGTCGCCGGACGGAAAGGTCGTGGCGGGCGAGACCCGGCGGTTCTGCGACCACGAGCTGGTCGTGCGCATGAAGACGTCGCTCCTGGCCGGCGAGGAGATCCAGTGCGCGATCGTCAACTACAAGCGGGGCGGCGAGGCCTTCGCCAACCTGCTGACGATGATCCCGATCACCTGGGACGGGCCCGAGATCGCGTTCTACGTCGGCTTCCAGGTCGACCTGCACGACCAGCCGCAGGCCATCCTGGACGCCTCCAAGTGTAAGTGTTGTGCGCGCGGGCCCGCTGACCGCCAGCCCTGAGCTACAACGTCAACTACCGCCGGTCGCAGCTGCCGGCCCAGCTGTCGTCCGACGCGCGCGCGGCGTACCGGGCCGCGCTCGGCGTCGGCAAGCACGGCCGCGCGCCGGCGCTCAAGTGGGACGACGCGGCCGAGATCCTGTCGACCATCGGCACGTACGACATGGACATCACGGCGCAGCTGCTGAGCAACGCGTTCCTGTCCAACGCCGAGGACCTGATCTACGTGATCTCGACCAAGGGCGTCTTCTTCTACTGCTCGCCGTCGTCGCGCAAGATCCTCGAGTACGCGCCGGACGAGCTCGTCGGCACGAGCCTCTTTGACATCACGCACCAGTCGGACGTGGTCATGACCGGCCGCGAGCTCAAGGAGATGTCGACGTCGGGCCCGCTCGTGTCGATGCTCTTCCGCGTCCGCCGCAAGTCGGGCTCGTACGTCTGGCTCGAGAGCTACGGCAAGCCCTACACGGACTTTGGCAAGGGGCGCAAGTGCATCATCCTCGTGGGCCGCGAGCGGCCTATGTACCACTTCAGCCGCCAGAGCCTGTCGCTGCTGGGCCACGTGCTGCTGCCGCCGGCGGCCACGGACTCGTCGTCGTCGTCGGGCGAGTCGCCGTACGACACGGCGTCGCGGACGTCGTCCGTGACGTCGCCCGAGTCGGGCCGCGAGGACGGCTCGCCGGCGGCGGGCGGCGGCGTGCCGCCGCCGATGCCGACGCTGCTGCCGCCGGCGCCCGCCGCCGCGACGACGCGCGCGACGCCGACCGTCAGCACGACCGAGCGCGCGTGGTGCAAGGTCTCGCCGACGGGCATCGTGCTCTTTGCGGGGTCCAACTCGCGCGGCATCCTCGGCTTTTCGGCCAACGAGCTCTTCGGCAAGACGCTGCAGAGCGTGACCACGTTCCGGCAGCGCTCTGGGCTGTACTACGCGCTCGAGCGCGCGTTCAAGGGCGAGACCGTGGCCATCGCGCTGGACCTGCTCAAGCACGTCCAGGAGGGCCCGGTGCCGACGTTCGGGCTGGAGGCGCCGGCCGCCGGCCGCACCGTCCTCGCCACAATCTTCCCCGGCACCGTGGCGCAGCTCGACCCCGTCGTCGGCAGCCTGGCCGCGGCCGACAGCTTCCCGAACGTCGAGCAGAAGGTCAAGCACAAGTTCCTGATCGCCGCGTTCGAGCCCGTGACCGCGGAGGCGCTGGCGTACAGCAAGATCATGTGTGGCGAGATGATCACGCTCAACCACCGGACGGCGCGGCCGCTGGTGGCGGCGCCCGCCCGCCCCGACAGCCGTCACGCGCAGTTTGACCGGGCGACCGCCGCCGCCGACGACAACCTCTTTGTGGAGCTCGACGTCGAGCGCGCCACCAGCTGGCAGTACGAGCTCCACCAGATGCGTATGCAGAACAAGCGTCTCCAGCAGGAGCTGGGCCTGGCCTAACCAATCTACATCGCAGGCGTGCGCCGTCAGCCGACCTTTTTCTCCACCCCAGCCTAGCCTGGCGGACTACTAGCCCTGCTCGGACGGTCGCTAGAGGCCTGGCTCAGACCGGCAAGCCACTAATGCCGTCTAGCGGCCGACGGCAGCACGGGCCATCTGCGGGCGGCCCTTGCAGCCGACAAGCCTGCCGGCCGTGCGGCCGGCCGGCGAGCTGGCGCGCCGCGCGGGGCGGCGTTGGGCCGGCCAGCCGGTGCGCTGGCCGCGTCGTGGACTCGTGGGCACACCGAATGTTCTGGACGGTGTGTAGGTTTAATAATGTACGATTCCCCATTCTCCCAATGAATTTCTGGCCGTGTTTGTGTGGTGCTTGGGACGTGCCCAGGCAAGATCAGCCATCGGAGAGAGTTCGTGGCCACCTGGTCGTAAACGGCAATCGTGATAGGACTAGCGCACGCCTCGTATACCGGAGTAAGCCATAAGTATGACGGTCACTTGGTGTCATCACGCAGCGACGGTTGCGGCGGGCGGCTGGCCTGGCCCTTCCGCGTAGGGCGCCGCAGCGCACGCAGAGGCCGGGCGGCCGCCCGCGGGAGCCCCATGCGGCCGCGGCGTCCAAGCGCGGCCGGCGCAGCGGCGGCCGCGCCGGACAGCGCCGGCAGCGGCCAGCGGCAGCCGGGCGCAGGACCGGCAGCCTGCATCCGGGCGAGGCTGCTGGGCTTGTGCGACACGGCGCCGCATGCTGAAACGTACGCGGGCGCGCGCTAGCCCTACGCGTCTAGCGCGGATGTACGTCGATCGGCCCCTCACGGCGGCGCCACCGGCGTAGCGCGGCGCCAGCGCGCTGGGTCAGCGTAGCGGGCAGCACCGCGCCACGGCGCGGCCCCAGGCCAGTCGGAAGGCTGCCGACGCAGGCCGGCGCGGACTGGCGCGGCCCGGCGCGGCCTGGCGCCGGCAGGCGGCGCCAGCACGGTCGCGCCCGGGCTAGTGTACCGGCGGCGCTGGGTGCCGGGGTGCCTGCAGCCGGCGCAGACTCTTGCGCGGCGGCTGCAGGGCGCGAGCGGCTGGGGCCTCGCGGATCACAAGGATCCACGGCGGCGGTCGCGGCGCCGCTGTGACGCGGGGCTGCGCGCTGCATGAGCCCGCCCGCTGGACCGGCCCAGCAGCCAGGTCGCCGGCCGGCGCCGCTTGGCGGCCAGCGGCCGCACGCGGCCGGCGCGCCGCCGGGCGCTGGGACCAGGCCGCCGCCAGCGCCCGGGCGTAGGTGGCCGCTGCACGGCGGCTGAGGCGTGGTCAAGCGCCGGTAGGCGCCGTGGGCCTGCAGTGGCGGTGTGCGGCGCAACGGGCTACGCCGGGCTGGCGCAGCCGGCGCGGCCCGCGCGGCAGACTAGCCGGCCGGAGCTGCAGCGCCGGCACCCGCAGGCAGCCTACGACCGGACGCGCTCGGATGGTGCAGACGGTCGCGGCGGGCACAGACGTCGCTCACCGGTTCCGGTCTGGTTCCGGAAGTTTGGTGGTGTCGAGCCAGCAAAGACGGCGGTGGAATCGCCATGTGGGGAAATATGTGACGATTCGGCCATGCGGTGTGCTAATAATTGGGTGGTGAGATCGTAGTCCGTAACCTCCTCTGGATTTCTTCTACTCCACACACGTATGTCATCCGTCACCGTCGGCCTCAGACTGTAATTGCACAGGTAGATTGCGACAAGGCAGGGATCTCGGAGCAGACGAGACTGGACAGCGTGCGACCGCAGGCACGAGCGGATTGTACGAGCAGCCGGCGACAGCAGTGCCGATCGGCGGCGATCAGGAAGCAGAAAACAGCTCAGTGACCGCAGGAGCGGGCAGAACAGCAGTGCGGACAGCGTCTGGGCCGCCGAACACGCCCGGAGCACGACAGGACCGCAGAGGCAGCGCGGCGCAGAGTGACGTGCGCCAGATAGCAGCAGCGCGATGGACGCCTACACGACAAGCACGATGAGCACGGGGGTGATGAACCCCATGAATATGCCGCCGGCACTGATGTCGGGCGGCGTGTTTGGGAACGACAGCACAGCGGGCCTGGTCCCGGCCACACAGGGCAGCCCGCTGGGCGGCGTGGGGGTGTCGGCGAGCTCCGGCGGGCTCGGCCTGGGGCCGAACTCGCTGATGACGCCCAACATGGGCCAGCTGTCGCCGCAGAGCACGCTGGGCGGCGCCATGCCGGTGGGAGCGTCGCTGATGGGGGGCGCGGGCCAGCTGGGCAACACGCCGCAGATGGCGCCGCTGCCGCTGGCGGACAGCGTCGGGGTGCCGCCGCTCGGCAACGTCGGGGTGCCGCCGCCGCTGGCGAGCAGCCTGCCGGCGCCGCCGCCGCTGGCGATCGGGCTCGGGATGGAGTTCCCGGACATGGAGTCGATCAACCGGTTCTTCATGGCGTACACCAAGGCCAACGGCTTCGCGTTTGTCAAGCACCGGCGCCACTCGCAGAACACGTACCAGCTCGACTGCAAGTGCCACGGCAAGCCCGCGAACAAGCACGGGCTGCCGGACCAGGTCGGCGAGACGCTCAACGGGCGCACGCGCAAGCGCGAGCAGCGCTCGCGCCGGTGCAACTGCGACTGGAAGGTCAAGTTCTGCCGGCAGTTCAACGACACGTGGATCCTCAAGGAGTACGAGCCGCGCCACAACCACCAGATCGAGGGCGTCGACCCGACGAGCTATCCGGAGCACCGCAAGCCGTCCGAGCTCGAGATCTCGCTGATGCGGTCGCTCAAGCGCACGTCGGTCACGAACCGCCAGATCTCGGAGATCCTGCACGACCACTTCGGGTCGAACCTGATCCCGAGCGACGTCTACAACTGGACCCGCGGCTCGTCCAAGGACAGCCGGCTGAGCATCGGCGAGGACCCCGCGTCGGCGGCGTCGATCGCCGCGCTCGGCCAGACGCTGGCGCAGACGGTGCCGCCGCCGTCGTCGATGAGCAAGAGCAAGGTGCGCGGCCGCGGCCGCCCGCCCAAGTTCATCGCGGTGTACCCCTCCATCTCGCAGGCGTGAGCGCGGCGCCGCCGCCTCCGCCCCGCGGCCGCTCTGCCGGCCGCCACAACACACACACACGATGCACAACACGCCCGCACGGCTACGACCCCGCGCATGGCTCTACTGTCACATTATATGCCGGCCCCCGCCGGCGCTCACTGTTTCTGGGTGTACTTTTTTGTTATGTGATTGGCGCTATGGGTTGGAAACTGGAATCTGGAACGGGCACGGAATAGGACAGAGGCCGGACACTGCCGCGGGCTGGTGCCTCAGTCCCGGTGTGGCCTGCTTCTGCTGCGATTTGGATTTATATGACTATTGTTCTGATCTTGAGCTTTTTTGATTTGATTTGATTGATATCCTGTCATTTTGAGAAGGGTACGGGCCGGGGCGTCGAAACACTGCCCCGGGCTTGCACGCTATTTCGTACCTTGGTTTTGTCCTGACATGGCTTTTTTGCTGCAGCGGGCATTGGCAATCGCCCGCTGTGAATGCTTGAGTATATACTTATGAAATACAATCGCTACATTTGACGCGCCGCGGCGGGGCCGCCGGCAGGGTGGAACAGAGAAGTAGACGTAAAATTGTTGATCTAAACTACAGAAACATCGCTGTCGATCCGGGGCGGCGGGGACAAATCTATTGCGGCGCTCGCCCCGCGAAGAGTACGTTTATAGAGCCGGCACGGCTAGCCGGCCGGCGCTGCGCAGGGCGCATTTAGAGTCTAGAGATGATCTGCTCGGTGAAGTGCTTCGTGCCGGCAGTTCCCTTCAGGTCCTTGGTGATGTTCTCGGGGCCCGAGGCGATGGTGTCGAGCACAGCGGTCTCGATCTTGTCGGCGTACTCGTGGAGCTTCATGTGGCGGAGCATCATGACCGACGACAGCAGGAGCGCGGTGGGGTTGGCGAGGCCCTTGCCGGCGATGTCGGGGGCCGAGCCGTGGACGGCCTCGAAGATCGAGACCTCGTCGCCCATGTTGCCCGAGGGCGTCAGGCCGAGGCCGCCGATGAGGCCCGAGCACATGTCCGAGAGAATGTCACCGTACAGGTTGGGCATGACCATGACGACGGGCTTGTACGGCTCGGGGTCGGTGACGATGCGCAGGCAGGTGTTGTCGAGCAGCTCGGCCGAGAGCTCGATGCCGGGGTACTCCTTGGCGATCTCGCGCGCGGTGCTGAGGAACAGGCCGTCCGACATCTTCATGATCGTGGCCTTGTGGACGACCAGGACCTTGTTCTTGCCGGTGGCCTGGGCGTGCTGGAACGCGTAGCGGATGACGCGCTCGCAGGCCGGGCGCGTGATGAGCTTGATCGACTGCACGACGCCGTCGACGACGACGTGCTCGATGCCCGAGTACTCGCCCTCGGTGTTCTCACGGATGAGGACGGTGTCGACGTTGTCGTACGGCGTCTTGTAGCCGACGACCGAGCGGCACGGGCGCAGGTTGGCGAAGAGGTTGAACGTGCGGCGCAGCGTCAGGTTGAGCGAGACGTGGCCCTTGCCGATGGGCGTGGCCAGGGGGCCCTTGAGCGCGACGTAGTTGCGCTTGACCGACTCGATGGCGGCGTCGGGGATGGCCGTCTTGCCGTCCTTGAGGATGGGCGTGACGTCGACGGGCTCCCACTCGATGGGGACCTTGGCCGCGGCGTAGATGTTCTTGACAGCCTCCGAGATCTCGATGCCGATGCCTGGCCGTTAGCGCGGCCGGTGGCTGGCGGCCGCGGGCTGAGCCGCACCCCACGCGGCGCTGCGGCCCACCCCACGCCCCGCCAATTGCGACTTACCATCACCCTCGATCAGCGTCACGACGTACTTGCCCTGCGCGCGTCAGCGTCTGCGCACGGCACCGCCGGCGGCGCGCCGCCGGCAATTGCACTTACGTTGGCGTTCTTCTCGCCCTTGAACGCGGCGACCTGCTTCTCGGTCGCGAAGGTGCGGAGCTGCGTGAGCAGCGACTTCTGCACGTGTCAGCCTGGTCTAGACCCTGAGCCCCGCGCGCCGCACGCACGGCGGCTGGCCGGCCGGCGCGAACGCGGCGCCGCCCGGCGAGCCCGGCGCGGCAAGCCCGCGGCCGGCACCGCCCGCCGGCGGCCGCGGCCGCCGGCACCGGCCCCGGACCCGCGCCGGCGCCGGCGCCGCCGGCCGGCCGGCCGCGCACGGGCCGTCCCGGCCGCTGCCGGCACTCCCGATGGCTCCGGCCGGGCCGGCGTCGGAATCATGCGTCCGGCGCAATTCGGCAATGCTTACCTGCACAAGCGGCTGGCGCAGCGGCCGCATGCCGAAGCTGGCAGTGGAACGGTAGAGAGGGCGGGTCAGCAGCATTTTGTCTGGATTGTCTTCGGTTTGGAGGTGTAAACAGAAGAAAGGATTGGGGCGAGATAAAATACGAATAAAAATTTAAGGTCGCAGCATTTCATGGACCGAGACTGGAGCACCAGCAAAGTGCGGGTCGGCCAATCAAACGCGCATTATGTCAGGGCTTAGCTAACAGCGGCAGCTTGTGTATGAGTGCATTATGTAAAGTGCCTGCCTGATTGGGCCAGCCCCGGGCATTGTTCGGTACGGCGAGTCGGGGGTGACACGGAAGACTGCGGCGCCTCCGTGTCACCCGCGACTCCGCGGGCCGGCCGGCACGGCGGCCCGGCCGGGAGTCACCGCGCCGGGCGGCGGTGACACGGAGGCAAGGGCGCGCAAATGTCACCCCCGGAGCCCGCGTGGGGTCAGGAACAGCACGTGACCGTCCGCCGTGCTATCAGCCCGGCTATCGCTCCACCCTCCTCAACAATGGCTCCTGTGTATATCGTGACTGGCGCGTCGAGAGGTGAGTCGCTGCCGGGCGCGCTGACCCAGGTCTCGGCTACCGCATTGCGGAGAAACTGCTGTCGGCGCCGACCGCCGGCAAGGTGCTGGCGGTCGCCCGCACCGAGGCCGGCCTGCAGAAGCTGGCCGCGGCATTCCCCGGCCAGGTGGAGTACGTGACGGGCGACCTCGCGGACCCCGCCACGAGCGAGCTCGCCGTCAAGACGTGTGTCGACAAGTTCGGCGCCATCGACGGCGTGGTCTTCAACGCGGCCGTCATCGCGCCCGTCGCCAAGATCGCCGACGTCGACATGGCGGCGCTCAAGCGCATCTACGACATCAACTACTTTGCGTCCGTGGCCGCGCTCAAGGTGGCCACGCCGTACCTGCGCGCGTCCAAGGGCCGTGTCGTGTTCATCTCGTCCATTGCCTCGGGCGTGGCCCACTACTTTGGCTGGCACGGCTACGGCGGCTCCAAGGCCTGCGTCGACCACCTGGCCGCGACGTACGCGGTCGAGGAGCCCGACGTGCTCTCGGTCTCGATCGACCCCGGCGTCATGGACACCAACATGCAGGCCGAGATCCGCACCGAGCGTAAGTGTGCGCGGGGCCCCGCTGACCGCAGACGGCACCAAGATGAAGGCCGACCACATCGAGTACCTCATGCGCGTGAAGGAGGACGCGTCCATTGCCTCGACCGAGGGCCCGGCCACCGTGGTCTACAACATGGTCACTCGCGGCACGAGCGAGTTCTCGGGCAAGTACCTTGTCTTTGACGACGCCGCGCTCGCAGCGTACCAGTAGGTAGCGAATAGACGGCGAGTGCCCACTTTACGTGCGCCGCACACCGTGCGGCTCACCAGTCTGCTGCGTCGTGCGCGCCTCCGGCGGCGACTCCGTCGAGGGTAGGCCCTGCGGGCGGCGGTGCTTAGACGCCGCACTGCGTGTGGTTCACTAGCCTGCTGGGCCGGGCGGGCCTCGCGGCGACTCCGTCGAGGGTGGGCCCTGCGGGCGGCGGTACTCAGACGCCGCACTGCGTGCGGCTCACTGTCCAGCCGCCGCGGCTGTCTGTGGCTGTCTGTGGCTGTGCGCGCCTCCGCCGCCGACTCCGTCGAGGGGCGAGGGCAGCCTAGCGCCACGCGCCGCACCGTGTGCGGCTCACAGCCGAAGCACCGGCGCTTGGCTGTCGCGTGTGCGCCTCCGGCGGCGACTCCGTCGAGGGTAGCCCTGCGGGCAGCAGTGCTCAGACACCGCACTGCGTGCGGCTGACTAGCCTGCTGGGCTGTGCGAGCCTCCGGCGGCGACTCCGTCGGGGGTAGGCCCTGCGGGCAGCGGCACCAGACGCCGCACTGCGTGCGGCTCACTGCCCGGGCGCCACGGCTGTCTGTGGCTGTGCGCGCCTTCGGCGGCGATTCGGCCCTGCAGCCAGCGTTACACCAGACACGCGGTCGCCACTGAGGCTCGTATGTGGCTATGCGAGCCTCCGGCGGCGACTCCGTCGGGGGTAGGCCCTGCGGGCAGCGTTACACGAGACGCGCAACGGACGGCGTTGGCGTAAGGCTGCCCGCAGGGCCTACCCTCGACGGAGTCGCCGCCGGAGGCGCGCGCAGCCCTGGTAGTGAGCCGCACTGCGTGCGACGTAGGCAGCACTGCTGCAGGGCGTACCCGACGGAGTTGCCGCCGGGTCGCACAGCCACAGGCAGGCCCCGACACTGAGCCGCACAGAGTGCGGCGTTGGCGCAGGGCGGCCCGCAGGGCCTACCCTCGACGGAGTCGCCGCCGGAGGCTCCCCAGCCCAGCAGGCTAGTCAGCCGCGCGCAGTGCAGAGTCCGAGCACTGCTGACCGCAGGGCTACCCTCGACGGAGTCGCCGCCGGAGGATAGCACAGCCACAAGCAGGCTCAATTGAGCCGCACAGCGTGCGGCGCTGCGTAGTGCTGCCCGCAGGGCCTACCCTCGACGGAGTCGCCGCCGGAGGCTCCCCAGCCCGGCAGGCGGCCGCACGCAGTGCGACACGGCGGAACGCTGCCCGCAGGGCGCACCCTCGACGGAGTCGCCGCCGGAGGCGCGACCAGCCCTCGTAGTGAGCCGCACAGCGTGCGGCGTTGACGTTACGCTGCCCGCAGGGCCTACCCCCGACGGAGTCGCCGCCGGAGGCGCGCACAGTCCTGGCAGTGAACCGCACGCAGTGCGGCAGCGCTACCTGCAGGGCGCACCCGACGGAGTTGCCGCCGGAGGACAGCACAGCCACAAGCAGGCTCGGTTGAGCCGCACAGCGTGCGGCGCTGCGTAGTGCTGCCCGCAGGGCCTACCCTCGACGGAGTCGCCGCCGGAGGCGCGCACAGCCACAGGCATTGCGCAGGACGTGCGCCGCATGGCGTGCGGCTGTCCCACGCTCGCGCAGTCGCTCGCGCACCGCCACAGGCCGCGCCGCGCGCGCAAGTCACCGGACCGGCGCCGCAGGGGCGGCTCGGCTGCGCGTGCAGCGCTCTCCGCGCGCCGCCGCCGCGCCGCCCCGCGCGCCCGGCCGCGGCAGCCGGCAGTGGCGGTGCGCGCCAGCTATGACGTAAGCCGGGTAGCGGCCGCGTGCCGCGATCGGCCTGCTGGCAGGGACGCGTTGTTTGCAAGCGCCCGCGCGCAGGTTGGGGTTCGGGCTCGCGCGCCGCGGCGCAGTTGCGGCACATCCGTCGCAGCGCATATAGCCGCACTGGTCCCAACCGCCGCCGATTGCTACGGCGACTTGAAGATTACTCTTATCCCCTCAGCAGACGTTTCCAGCTGCAACGCTCGCGCAGGCATCTCTGTTGCCAATAGCTGACGAGGACGTCCAGGACGTCCAGGAGCCGCCACAGACAAGAGGCGGCGCACCCCGCCTGAGCATTGCCACCGCCGCACGGCGCAGGCACAGGTAGGGAGACCGGCGGCGGCGCTGACGCAGACTCGCGAGCGGCGCACACTCCAGCCGATCGTTCATGGACCTGGGGCCGCGCAACGCCCCAGTGCCGGTAGCAGACCCCCCCGCGGATCGCCCCCCCAGCACGTCGGTCGCCGACGAGAGCGCCGGGTCTGGGCAGGCCCGATTGAGCCAGTTCGGGCAAGTTCGGCCGTCGGCGTCGCCGCGCAAGCCGAGCCACAAGCGCGCGCGGTCGGTGTCGCCGCGCCCGCAGCGCAAGCGCGCCCGCCAGACGCCGCCGGCGTCTGTGACGGACGAGAACCACCGCGAGATGCCCAAGCAGGCGCAGTCGCCGCCGGGCCGGCGGCCCAAGACCGGGTCGGCGGCCAGCACGCCGTCGGGCAGCCGGCGGTCGCGCGCGAGCCAGCGCAGCATCCGCGAGGACCTGGACGCGCTGGAGGCCGTGCGCGCGGCGCTGGACGAGTACGACGAGGGCGTGGAGGCGCGGCGGCGGGACGCGGCCGTGTTTGACGACGACGCGGCCGCGCCGGAGGACGACGGCGAGTACGACGGCGACGACGGCGACGACTACCGGTTCCGCCGGGGCGTGTTTGGGCGCCAGGCGCTGTTCGGCGAGGCCGAGGACGAGGACGACGACGAGGACGGCGACGAGGAGCGGCACACGCTGGTGCGGACGAACCGGCTGCTGGACGACGACGACGACGACGACGACGACGACGACGACGACAGCTCCGTGCACTCGGCGGTCCTGCGCGGCGGCGCCGAGCCGTCCGACTACGCGCGCGGCATGCCGCTGATCGACTACAGCGGCATGATCCCCGGGCTGTACTCGCGGCTGACCGACATCCTGGCGGACCTCAAGAACCACGACGACATTGGCGCGCGCATGATGGCGCTCCAGGAGCTGTCCAACATCCTGCTGGTGTCCACGGACCGCATGTTCACGTCGACGTTCTCGTGCGAGCCCTTTGTGAAGGAGCTCGTGGCGATCGCGCGTGACCCCATCTTCGGCTACGACGACCCCGAGTCCATGCTGATCGCGTGCCGGTGCCTGTCCAGCCTGATGGAGGCCATCCCCGCGTCGGTCGAGAAGATCGTGTACGGCGGGGCCGTGCCGGTGCTGTGCGAGAAGCTGCTGAACATCGAGTACATCGACGTGGCCGAGCAGGCGCTGAGCACGCTCAAGAAGATCTCGGCCAGCTTCCCGTCGTACATCGTGCGGTCGGGCGGCATCGAGGCCTGCCTGTCGCACCTGGACTTCTTCTCGACCAGCGTGCAGCGCATTGCGGTCACGATCGTGGCCAACTGCTGCAAGGGCATCCCGCTGGACAGCTTTGCGACCGCGCGCGACGCCATGCCGGTGCTGCTGGGCGTGCTGCTGGGCTCGGACAGCCAGGTCGTCGAGCAGGCTTGCCTGGCCGTGACGCGCGCGATCGAGCGCTTCAAGTTCTCGCGCGAGCGGCTCGAGGAGCTCGCCACCGACGACCTCCTCGGCCGCGTCGTCGGCCTGGTCGTGCCCGGCAGCACCGGCGTCGTCGGCCCCCACATCCAGACCGAGTTCCTCAACACGCTGGCCGTCGTCGCGCGCGCGTCGCCGGCGCTGGCCGCGAAGCTCGTGCGCATGGACATCGCGGCGACGCTGTACCACGTCCTCACGGGCGTCTCGCCGCCGTCGGCCGACGACCTGGCCGCCGGCCCGGCCAACAGCGTGCTGGTCATGCAGACCGTGATCCACACGCCGCGCGACCAGGTCTACGCCGTGCTCAACGTGCTGTGCGAGCTGCTGCCGGGCGTGCCGCGCGACGAGCTGCTCGACCGCGACGCGTTTGCCGACATCGCCGACGGCCTGGCCTTTGTTTCGGCCGACGACAACCGCGCGCGCGCCGACAGCCTGGCCGGCTGCGAGGCCCGCGTGCGCGCGCTGGCCGTGGTCATGCTGCCGGTGCTGCTGGACGTGTACTCGAGCATTGTCGAGCTGTCGACGCGGATGAAGGTCATTGCGATCTTTCTGAAGATGTTCTTCAACCTGGACGGCCAGATTCTGCTGGACGCGCTGCAGAACGTGCAGCTGTCGTCGCTGCTGGCGTCGATGATCAGCCAGAGCGAGCACCCGATCATTGCGGGGAGCTCGTTCCAGATGGTGAGCGTGCTGCTGCGGCGGCTGCCGGACGTGTACCACTACCACTTTGAGCGGGAGGGGGTGATTGCGGAGATCGGCAAGGTGGCTGAGGGGGCCAGAGAGGACGGAGAGGACGGAGAGGAGGCGGAGGAGGGCGAGGGAGCGGGCGAGGAAGAGGGCGCGGACGAGGGCGCGGACGAGGACGAGGAGGCCGACGAAGACAACAGCGACGGCGACGACGACGACGACGACGGCGACGACGACGGCGACTACGCCGACGCCGCTGACTCCGCCGACGCCGCCGCCGCCGCCGCCCCCACCAACGCCGCCCCGTCGCCCTCCCCGTCGCCCTCCCCGCGCTTCAAGGCCCGCTCCCTGCGCGAGCACATCCGCGAGCGGCTTCTCGGCGCCCACTACAACTCGCCGCGGCTCATGGACAAGTGGGTCCGCAGCAACGCCCGCGCGCTCCTCCAGCAGTACAAAGACTCGCATCCCGAGTCCACGGCCGCGTCGTCCGCGCTCAGCGAGCTGGCCGTCCTGGCCGGCCGTCTGCGGGCCGGCGGCGCGGACGTGGCGGCCACGTTCGCCGCGCTGGCCACGCACTTCTCGGCGTCGGCCACCGCGTCGATCTCGTCGTTCGAGCTGGTCCACTCGGGCGTCCTCGAGGCGCTGCTGCACGTCCTGGTCGACCACGGGTCGGCCGCAGAGCTGCTGGCCGCGCGCACGGCGTTCCTGCGCGCGTTCATGGCCGGGCCCGCCGGCGCGGCGCCGTTCGGCGTGCTGCTGGCCAAGCTGCACGAGTCGCTCGTCCGGGCCGAGACGTTCGAGGTGGCCACGACCGGCGGCGCGCTCGACTCGCACGCGTCCGCGGCGTCGTCGCTGTCGCGGCAGCTGTGCCTGACGCTCGAGGCCACGGACGACACGCGCGTGCCCAAGAGCTACCGGTCGCTGACGATCTCGATCCCGGCGATCTCGACGTTCAAGACGCTGGCCGAGTACCTCTCGGTGCGGATTGGCAACGAGGAGCGGCCGGCGGCGGGGCCGTCCGCGGCGTCGACGCCCGGGCCGCGGTCGCGGTCGTCGTCGACGTCGTCGCCGCGGTCGTCGTTCAGCCGGCGGCGCAACTCGACGAGCGTGCTGCTCGAGTCGTTTGCGTCGTTTGCGGCGGCGGCGGCCGCCGCCTCGGGCGCGGCCACGCCCAAGGACCGCGCCGGCGACTCGGCCATCGCCGAGGAGGACGACTCGGCGCCGTCGACGCCCAACCCGGCGCGCAGCGACCTCGTCGACGCCGTCAGCGACTACGCCGCCGGCCGCGAGCCGGACGAGCGCCAGGTCAGCCTCCAGCTGGACGGCGACGCCGTCGTGGCGCAGACGCCGGGCGGCACCAAGGTCGGCACGCCGCGCAGCGAGCCGCGGCCGCGGCCGTCGTACGCGGCCGCGCTGCAGGCGCCCAACCCCGACTGGCACGTGCAGTTCTCGGTGGCCGGCACCGTGGTCTCGTACGAGACCACGATCTACTCGGCCGTGCAGGCGCACGCCGCGGCCGCGTCGTACCGCGACGTCTGCGACACGGTGCACACGGTGCGCTACTGCCGCGCGGCCGGCCCGGGCCCGGCGCCGCCCGCCAACGACTTCCTGCACGGCGCGGTCGAGGGCACGGGCGCGGCCGCGGCCGCCGAGGGCCCGGCCGCGGCCGCCGACGACACGGCCGGCCGCGTCCTGCGGCTGCTGCACATCCTGCACGCGCTCAACGCCAGCGCGCGCGAGCTGGCCGGGCCCGCGGCCGCGCCGGTGGCGGTCTCGCAGTTCGTGAGCTCCAAGCTGACGTCCAAGCTCAACCGGCAGCTCGAGGAGCCGCTGATCGTGGCGTGCGGCGCGGTCCCGCGCTGGACCGTCGACCTCACGCGCCGGTACCCGTTCCTGTTCCCGTTCGAGAGCCGGTACGCGTACCTGCAGTCGACGGCCTTTGGCAAGTTCCGGTTCATGAGCCGGCTGGCCAGCCAGCGCACGCCGGCCGAGCGCGAGCGGCGGCCGCTGCCGTACATCGGCCGGGTGTCGCGCCAGAAGGTGCGCATCTCGCGCGCGCAGATCCTGCAGTCGGCCGTGAAGGTCATGGATCTCTACGGCGCGGCGGCGAGCATCCTCGAGGTCGAGTACTTTGACGAAGTCGGCACGGGCCTGGGCCCGACCCTGGAGTTCTACACGGCCGTGTCGCGCGAGTTCTCGAAGAAGCGGCTGCGCATGTGGCGCGACGCCGAGAGCGACCCGGCCAGCGAGTACGCGTTCGGCCGGGGCGGCCTGTTCCCGCGGCCGATGTCGGCGGCGGAGGCCGCGTCGGACGCCGGCGCCAAGGTGCTGCAGCTGTTCCGCGTGCTCGGCCAGTTTGTCGCGCGCGCCCTCGTGGACACGCGCCTGCTCGACATCTCGTTCTCGCCCGCGTTCTTCCGCGCGGACGAGGCCGTGCAGCCGTCGGCGGCGGCCATCCGCGCGGTGGACGCCGGCCTGGCGCAGTCGTTCGCGCTGCTCGAGCGCTTCGCCGCCGAGCGCCGCCGCCTGGCCGCCGCCGGCGCCGGCGCCGCCGCCCTCGCCGCCGCCACCGTCGACGGCGTCGCCATCGCCGACCTCGCCCTCGACTTTGTCCTCCCCGGCCACCCCGACTACGAGCTCGTCCCCGGCGGCGCCGACACGCCCGTCACGCTCGACAACGTCGACGCCTACATCGCCGCCGTCGTCGACGCCACGCTCGGCGCCGGCGTCGAGCGCCAGCTCGCCGCCTTCCGCGACGGCTTCTCCACCGTGTTCTCGTTCGCGGCCATGCAGGCCTTCACCCCGGCCGAGCTCGTCATGATCTGCTCCCACGGCGACGAGGACTGGTCCCTGGACACCCTCGCCGACTCCATCAAGGCCGACCACGGCTACACGCTGGCCAGCCAGACCGTGCAGGACCTGCTCGCCGTCATGGCCGACTTCTCGCCGGCCGAGCGCGGCGCGTTCCTGCAGTTCATCACGGGCTCGCCGAACCTGCCCATCGGCGGCTTCAAGGCCCTGACCCCGACCTTCACCGTGGTCTGCAAGCCGCACGAGCCGCCGCTGGTCGCCGACGACTACCTGCCGAGCGTCATGACCTGCGTCAACTACCTCAAGCTGCCGGACTACTCGTCGCGCGACGTGCTGCGCGCGCGCCTGCGCACCGCGGTCGACGAGGGCTCGGGCGCGTTCCTGCTCTCGTAGCCATTTTGCTTTGATTACACGAATACAGAGTCGCATACTAGCAAGTAGCCGCGGCGCGGGGCCTGCGAGCCTCCGGCGGCGACTCCGTCGAGGGTGGCCCCTGCGGGGGTGCTGCCATGTAGCCGCACGTATAGCCGCATGCTGGCGAGCCTCCGGCGGCGACTCCGTCGAGGTGGCTGCCCTGCGGGCAGGGTGCTTCTGCTTTGCTACGAGCCTCCGGCGGCGACTCCGTCGAGGGTGGCTGCCCTGCGGGCAGGCGCTGTCATATAGCCGCACGGCATATAGCCGCATGCTGGCGAGCCTCCGGCGGCGACTCCGTCGAGGGTGGCTGCCCTGCGGGCAGGGTGCTTCGGCTTTGCTATGAGCCTCCGGCGGCGACTCCGTCGAGGGTGGCTGCCCTGCGGGCAGGTTGTGCGGTTATAAGCCGCACTCCGTGCGGCTTTTGCGCGACCCTCCAGCGGCGCTTTGTCGACTCAGACTGCTCCGCGGGCAGAGGATACACGCGAGTACACTGGCCCAGTCCGCAGAGCAGTCTCTCTCGACGAAGCCGGTGCAGTATCGTTTCTGCCTGCACGACAGCTACCCTCGACGGACACGCCGCCGGAGGCTAGTAGGCGAGCCGCACTCCGTGCGGCTCATAGCCGCAGCACCCTGCCCGCAGGGCAGCTACCCTCGACGGAGTCGCCGCCGGAGGCTCGTAGCAAAGCCGAAGCACCCTGCCCGCAGGGCAGCCACCCTCGACGGAGTCGCCGCCGGAGGCTCGTCAGCATGCGGCTATATGCCATGCGGCTATATGACATACGGCTACATGGCAGTCTCCTGCCCATAGACAGCTGCCCTTGACGGAGTCAGCGCGTAGGGTCGTCAATCTGCGGCTACATGGTCTGCGGCTAGATGCAGGCGGCTATATGACATCATCCTGACCGCAGGGCAGCTACTCGACCGAGTCGTCGCCGAGGGCCACAGGAAAGCCGCAGCACTCTGCCTGCAGGGCAGCCACCCTCGACGGAGTCGCCGCCGGGTGCGGTTGTATAGCGTGCGGCTACATGCGGTTATATGACCGGTCCTGCCGCAGGGCAGCTACTCGACCGCCGCCAGGGGCTCACAGGAAAGCCGCAGCGTCTGCCCGCAGGGCAGCCACCTCGACGGAGTCGCCGCCGGAGGCTTGCCAGGTGCGGTTATATAGCGTGCGGCTACATGACAGTACCTGCCCGCAGGGCAGCTACCCTCGACGGAGTCGCCGCCGGAGGCTCATGGCAAAGCTGCAGCACTCTGCCCGCAGGGCAGCCACCTCGACGGAGTCGCCGCCGGAGGCTTGTCAGGTCGGCTATATAGCGTGCGGCTACATGCGGTTATATGACGGTTCGTGCCGCAGGGCAGCTACTCGGGCGAGTCGCCCCGGGGGCTCGTCGCAAAGCCGCACACGCGCCCGCGCAGACAGCCACCCGACAGAGGGCGGGCCACGGCCGGCCAGCGCGTCAAAAAGAACTCGGCAACGGGGAATTGAACCCCGGTCTCCCGCGCGACAAGCGAGAATTCTAGCCACTAAACTATTGCCGATTTGTATGGAAGCTAGGACGCGGAAGGGGCTTTGAGGGGCTGTGGTCACGTGCGCACGCGATATAGCGCGCGCCCGCCGCCGGTGACCGCCACCTCAGCATGCGACTCTGGCCCCCGGCAGTCGCGCGGCGCGGGCGCAGCTCGCAAGAGCGCGCGGCCGAGCCGCAGATGGTCCCGTCGTCATACTGCGACTCGGAGGGCGACTTCCCGAGCTCGCAGAGAGACTCGCCCGACACGTCGCCCACGAGCGCGCACTCCAAGGACGTCTATTACGACTGCGGCACCGGGCGGTCGTTCGTGCCCGACTCGTCCGACGACGAGGCCGGCGGGCCGGTCTCGCCCACGCGCGCGGTCGGGCTCGAGGTCCGGCGGTCCGTGTACGACGCCGAGCGCAGCAGCGACGACGACGTCGACGACCGGCTGATCCGGCGGCGCGCGCGCCGCTCCGGCCGCGCCGAGATCGAGCGCGTCGTGGCCGACGACGACGCGTTCGTGCCGGCCTCGCCCGACGACGAGTCTGTGCGCTGGCCCGACGGCGTGCCGGACAGCTGCGACGACGATGCCACCGACGACGACTGCCCGCGCCGGCGCGCGCAGTCGGCCACGGCCTGGCCCGACACCATCCCCAACTCGCAGTGGTGGGAGGACGACGACGGCAGCCTGACGGCGAGCCCGGTCACGCCGCACAAGCGCGTGCGCAGCCCGGCCACGTCGCCGGTCAAGCGGCTGCGCCTGCTGTCACGCTCGCCGGGCCGCAGCCCGCAGCGCACCCGCCCGAGCCCGCTCCGCAAAGCTCTGGTCCGCGACTGGCCCAGCCCCGGCTCGCCCACCGGCCGCCTCGTCCTGCCGGCGCACGCCATGGACTCGCTGCCGCCGCCGCCGGAGCTGCTCGACACCCAGTCCGCGGACGACCACGTGTAGTGTACAATATAGCAGATTTCCCATGTAGCCGCTCCGCACGGCACGAGCCTCCGGCGGCGACTCCGTCGAGGGTAGCTGCCCTACGGGCAGGGGCAGGCTGTGCGCGCTGGCCCTGCCTGGCGGCAGACGCTTCGACGGCGGCGCAGTGAGGGCTCGTGCGGCTATATGCTCGGCGGCTATATGGAGCCTCCGGCGGCGACTCCGTCGAGGGTGACTGCCCGGTGGGCAGGGTGCTTCGTCTTTGCTATGAGCCTCCGGCGGCGACTCCGTCGAGGGTAGCTGCCCTGCGGGCAGGAGCAGGCTGCGCGCTGGCCCTGCCTGGCGGCAGACGCTTCGACGGCGGCGCAGCGAGGACTCGTGCGGCTATATGCTCAGCGGCTGTATGGAGCCTCCGGCGGCGACTCCGTCGAGGGTGACTGCCCTACGGGCAGTCCAGCGTATGCAGTCTACACCTGCCCGCAGGGCAGCTACCCTCGACGGAGTCGCCGCCGGAGGCTCGTGCGGCTATATGGACGGCGGCTGTATGCCTGGCGGCTGCATGGAGCCTCCGGCGGCGACTCCGTCGAGGGTGGCTGCCCTACGGGCAGTCCAGCGTATGCAGTCTACACCTGCCCGTAGGGCAGCTACCCTCGACGGAGTCGCCGCCGGAGGCTCGTGCGGCTATATGGCCGGCGGCTGCGTGGAGCCTCCGGCGGCGACTCCGTCGAGGGTGGCTGCCCTGCGGGCAGAGGGTAGAACGTGGGCGCTGGCTCTGGCCAAAGGCCTGCCCGCAGGGCAGCCACTCGACAGAGTCGCCGCCGGAGGCGCGCGCGGCTATATGCCGGCGGCTATATGCCGGGACGAGCCGCAGCCCAGTGGGAAGTGTGGCCTTTTGGGATCATCACGGCTGCGCACACCATCCACCGCGTTTGCCCAGTACACAGCGAGATGTCGACGGAAGCGAGAATTGAGGCCGCCAAGGCGTTCCTGCTGGATGCGCCTCCCGGAGAGGTGAGATGCGATGGGCGCGGGTGCTGACGGCAGGCCACGGAGGTGTTTGAGGGTAGGCAGCGGCGCGCGCGGCGCTGACGGCAGACATCAAGGCGGTGGTGGACAACGAGGCCGCGATAGTGGAGGGCGTGCAGGCTGCGTTCGAGCAGTACAACACGGAGCAGTTTGCCACGGTCAAGCTGGAGGGCGTGGGCCGGCAGGTGGTGGTGTCGCCGTACAATGCGCTCGGAACGAGCCGGTTCTACGACGCCGAGGCCGGCGTGGCGTTCGAGATCGACCACCAGACGCTGGCGGTGACCGGGACCGAGCCGTACGAGCGGGACGTGGCCGAGTCGACGTAGGTAGCGGGCGGGGCGCGCTGACGACAGGACGGCGCTGGCCGCGGACGTGGCCGGGTACGTGGCCGAGCACTTTGACGAGCCGTCGGCGTACGGCGTGTTTGAGCAGGGCGACGGCAGCGTGGCCGTCGTGATCGTGGCCAGCAAGTTCTCGCCGGGCAACTACTGGAACGGCCGGTGGCGGTCGTCGTACGTCGTGCGCGACGGCGCCGTGGCCGGCACGGTCGCCGTCGACGTGCACTACTTCGAGGACGGCAACGTGCGGCTGACGACGACCAAGGCCGTCGACGTGGCCGCGGCCGGCAACGCCGGCCGCGCCATTGCCGCCGCCGAGCGCGCGTACCAGGAGGAGCTCAACCGCGCCTTCGGCGGGCTCAGCGACGGCGCGTTCAAGGGCCTCCGCCGGCAGCTGCCCGTCACGCGGTCCAAGATCGAGTGGGGCAAGGCCATCGGCTCGTACCGGCTGGGCCAGGACATCGGCGGCGGCCGGTCCAAGTAGATAGATTGTCATTGAATACATCAGCCGAGCAGCTTCCACACCAGATAGATAAACAGCACCGAGCCGAGGATGAAGCCCACGGTCTTGTAGACCGGGTACGCGGCCACCGAGCTGCGCGACAGCCGGGTCGACGACTGCTTGATGGACGACGCCAGCGACGAAAACGCCTCGGACTGCGGTCAGCGCCGGCCGCCCCCGCACTTACCGTCGACTGCAGAAACGAGCTGTCCTGGGCCTGCGAGTGGATGTCCGCCGTGACCTGCCGGAGCGACGACAGCTTGGACGCGAGGTCGTCCAGCCGGCTGTCGTTCTGCCCGTTAGCGAGTCTGTGCGCGGCGCGGCGGATGCGCGCCCCAGCCATATAGCCGCATCGTCGCCACCCCTAGCCGCCCGCGCGACCTGCGCCAACCTACCTGGGCCTCGCGGTCGTACGCGAGCGAAGAAGACATGGTGCGTGAGTTCGTTTCGGTGTCGAGTGCTGGGACGATCACTTTACGTTCGGCCCGACCACCTGGCCGCGCCGCGCCCAGTGGCACGGGGTCATGAGCCACTGCGGCTATATGCGCTGCGCCGCCGCCGCACCGCGTGCGGCTCACCGCCGCCGCATATAGCCGCGCGGCCGCCGGAGGCTTGTGCGGCTATATGGAGCCTCCGGCGGCGACTCCGTCGAGGGTAGCTGCCCTGCGGGCAGGGGCAGACTGTGCGCGCAGGCTTGCCGGAAAGGTAGCTACCGTCGACGGCGTCGCCGCCAGAGGCCCGTGCGGCTATATGCGTTCTGGCTCTAATGAGCCTCCGGCGGCGACTCCGTCGAGGGTGGCTGCCCTTCGGGCAGAGTCAGTGTGCGCAGGCTACCCCTGCCCGGAGGGGAGCCACCCTCGACGGAGTCGCCGCCGGAGGCTTGCGCGGCTATATAGAACCTCCGGTGGCAACACCGTTCTGCCCGCAGGGCAGCCACCCCCGACGGAGTCGCCGCCGGAGGCTCGTGCGGCTGCGTGCCCCGCGGCTGTATGCCTGGCCCTACCACGGCGGCCGTATGCGCCGGCGGCTACATGCGGCTATATGCTAAAACAATCTATTCACCTAGTAGTGGTACTGCGGCGCGTACTGCGGCGCGCGGTACTGCGAGATGTAGGTGTCGACCAAGGTCGTGTACTGCTGGAGCGCGGTCGTGAAGCGCTCGTTGAGGTCCATGAGCTCGTCTGCGGTCAGCGCTGCGGGCCCCATCCTTACCTCTCTTCTGGGAGTACTTGTCGATGAGCTTGACGAGCTTCTGGCGCATGGCCACCGACGACCGGTACAGGTTCTGGAGCTCGTCGTCGTCCATGCTCTGGGACGCGTCGGCGTTGCTGAGCAGTGCCAGCAGCCGCTCGATGTTCTTGGACTCGGCAAAGACGGCGGCCTCGTCGGCGGCCTCCTGCTGGATCTCCTCGGGCGTGGGCTCCTTGATGGGCGTGACGTAGTTGAGCGGGAAGATGCCGACCTCGCCGCGGAGCGAGCCGCGCCACCAGTCGTGGTAGACCGACTCGAGCACGGTGATGATGTCGCCGCGGCGGAACGACAGCTCGCCGGGCTCGGTCGCGGTCAGGTCGTAGAGCGCGCGCACGCGCGAGACGGACGCGGCCGTGGTGCCCTGGGCGTCCTCGGGCGCGGCAGCGGGTGCGGCCGCGGCCGCGGCCGGCGGCGCGGCCGAGTACGGGTTGTTGGACGCCAGCGCGGCCGGCGCGGCCGGCGCGGCCGCGCTCGGGCCGGCCTGCTCGCGCTTGGTCTCCTCGAGCGAGAGCTTGAGGACCATCTGCAGCTCCTCGTCCTCCTTCTGGCGGTCGGCGTCCGACAGCACGCGCTTCTGCGGCTTGCTGGGCGCGGGCAGGCTCGGGTCTGCGTCAGCGGGCTCCCGGAACGACGTACTCAGCGACTTGACCTGCTCAAAGGCCTCCTCCATCAGGCCCAGCGTCGGGTCCGACCCGAACGTGGTCACGAGCTCCTCCATGATGGCCACCAGCCGCGTCTTGACGCTCTGGTGGACCGTGCGGTCCGACGTCAGCCGGACCAGCGCCTGCGTGAAGGCCTTGGACGCCAGCTCCTGGTGCACGGTCTTGCCGCAGTTCTGGGCAAGCGAGTTCGCCAGCTGCCGTCAGCGCCGCCGCGTCGCCACATACCGTCAACGTGAACAGCTGGACGTTGGCCGACCGGTGCGTCAACCGCTTGATCATGGCCGCCACCGCCGACCGCGCGCTGCTGTCAGCAAGCTCCGGAGGCCACCTACCCGCTCTCGGGCGAGTCCGCCACCTTGTCGCACACGTTCAGGATCAGCTCCCAGTTCTCGCTCGTCAGGTTCTCGTCCGTGGCCTTGACTGCCTGTCAGCGCCGCGCACCCGGCCACGTACCCACGGCCTCCTCGATCGGGTCTGAAGTTGCCGCCGTAGATCGGAACATGGCTGCGATTAGCGCTATCTCGGCTACCGCCTACCGTCTGACTGTGCTTGCAATCTGCTCGACGGGTTCTTGCGTTGCCGGCTCGAAACGACCAGGCTGGTGCCGTGTTTGTGCGGTGGTCTGGATACGATTGACCGAAAGCCCGACGTTGTCTTTTCGTGAGGTTGGGCGTGGATAAAGAGGAGGCGATGCCCGAATGGTGCCCCAATACGTCACTTGGGCGGGCGCCACATAGCCACGCGGCGCCTACGGCCGCCGGGCGGCGCATGCTACGCTGCGCGCGTTGCGCGGCATTGCGGCGGCCGTGGCTGGTGCGCGGCGGCGATGTCCGCTGGAGCTGACGCGGCCGCACCGCCCCGCACCGCCGCTGCTGCGCCCCTGCACTGCCACCGCCGCACGCTGTGCGGCGCGGACCCACCCGCCGCGCAGGGTGCGGCTTGTGCGGTGCGGCTACATGCCCGGCGGCTATATGGGCCCGGCGGCGAGTGCAGCGACGGGGCTGGCCGCGCGGGCCGGGCGACAGCTGCCTGCGGCGGCCATCTCGGCGGAGACGCCGGGAGCCATATAGCCGCCGGAGACCATATAGCCGCCGGAATCCATATAGCCGCAGCCCAGCTCGAGGCGTCCGGCGGCCGCTCTGTCGAGAGTCTCACGGGCAGCGGCCGGGCTGCGTCCGCCTCTGTCCAGAGGGCAGCTGCCCTCGACCGCGCGGTCTCCATGAGGTCGCCGCCGGAGGCTCAGAGCCACCATGCAGCGGCCAGCTGCGGCCAGCTGCGGCCAGCTGCGGCCAGCTCGGCCACATGCTTCGCTACGTGCGGCTACATGCAGCCCGGTGCTCATAACATGCCCTGCAGGCGAATTGTATTTCATAACCGCCAAATCGTATCCCAGCCTATCCAAGCGCATGCATCGGTCTATCGTGAATCGTAAAGGTATCGTCAAAACTATTGGTGACCATTGGCCGCAGAGGTGTTCTTGCGGTCCTGGTTCTTGAGGGTGCGCGCGTTGCGGACGAGCGGGGCCAGGGAGCGCAGGCTGGCCGCGGTCTGCATGAACGGGTGGCTGAGCAGCTGGCTGGCGTCGGCGCGGTTGTCCGGGTCGACCTCGAGCGCCCAGGCCAGGAACGACCGGAACGTGGTCGAGATCACCGAGGGGTCGCGCAGCTCGGGCGTGCCGTTGGTGGCAATCAGGTAGAGCGCGCGCATGGGCGACTCGTTGAGGTACGGGGGCTCGCCCTCGATCATCTCGATGGCCATGATGCCCAGCGACCAGATGTCCACCTTGGGCCCGTACTCCTTGCGGGTGACGACCTCGGGCGCCATCCAGTACGGCGTGCCCACCATGGTCGTGCGCTTGAGCGACTCGTCGTTGAGCTGGGCGCAGAAGCCAAAGTCGGTCAGCTTGATGTCGCCGGTCATGGACAGCAGCACGTTGTCGGACTTGATGTCGCGGTGGATGACGCCGCTGTCGTGCAGGTGGTGCAGGCCGGCCAGGGTCTCCTTGCAGACTGCCGCGATCTGCGACTCGTGCATGGCGTTGTACGAGACCACGTCCGTCAGACTGCCGCCCTCCATGTACTCCATCACGACCCACAGGTCGCCGCGGTAGAGGAAGCTGTCGATGAAGTTCACAATGTTCTGGTGGTGGCTCTCCTTCATCACGAGGATCTCGTTGATGATGAGCTCCTTCTTGGGCTGCTTTTCGATGTTCATCTGCTTGATGGCCACGCTGAGATTGGTGCCGACCTGGTACGCCGTGTAGACGCCGCCGGACGCGCCCTGCCCGATCTTGTAGAGGTTGCGGTAGAGGCTGGTGGGGTCCCCCGGCGAGCAGATCGACGAGAGCTTGGCGATGAGCGCGGCGTCGCGCTGGCGGCGCGCCTCGAGCTTGCGGGGCGAGATCACGCGCGCCTCGTACGACTGCTCCTCGACAGCAGCCGCGCCGGCGCTCTGGGTGCGGCCCTCGGCGCGCTCGGCCAGCCGCTGCTGCTCGCGCTCCTGCTGCATCTGGTAGACCTCGTGCAGCTGCGGCTGCGGCGGCGAGCCGTGCGGCGGCGACTGCCGCTCTGCGTGCGGCTCGGGCGTCTTGTCGACGATCTCGGGCGACGGCTCGAGCAACGCGGGCGCGGCGGCCGCCTGCGCGGCGGCGACCTTGTCCAGGTACGTGTACTCGTCCTGCAGCCGCTTCTGCAGCGACGGCTCCGGCGGCAGCTCCTTGTTCTGCAGCGAGCGGCGCAGCTCCTGCTGCTGCTGCTGGTAGACGAGCGACTGCAGCTGCTGCGACGACTTTTGCGCGCCTGCGCCGAGCGACGCCACCGACGACACCGAGCCCTGCGCACGGTGCGCGGGCACGTACGTCTGCAGCGGCGGAGATATCTGCAGGTGCGCGCCGGCCTGCGCGTTCAAGCGCGCGAGCGCGCCGGGCGACTGCGGCGAGCTCGGCCCGCGGTTCTCGGCCGTGCGGGTTGGCGGCCGCGGCGCCGGCCGCGTCGCGACCAGCGGCTGCGCACTCTCGCGCACGCTGCCGTACCGGGCCAGCGTCGACTGCCGCGGCGTGCGGGCGGCCTGTGGCGGCGGCGGCGGTGCCGGCGCCGGCCGCGGGTTCTCGAACGAGCCCGCAAAGTTGCGCGGGAAGTAAGGGCTGCGCGGCGACGCGGCGCCGTCGCGCGCGTGCGCGTGGTCAAACTTGCGCCAGACAGCCTCGTCCTTGTGGCTCGACTCCTCCGAGTAGAACGCGACGATGTCCATCACCGCCTGCGGGTTCTTCTCCTGCTCGACCTGGGTGATGCCCGAGGCCTGCAGCAGGTTCTGCCACTCGCGCGGCAGGCCCGTGAACTCGCGCGTGTCGCTGTTGTAGCCGACGTGGGCAACGTGCTTGAGCCCGAACGGCCCCGAGATCTCGGGCCGGCCGCGGCTGAGCTTCATGCGCCGGAACGAGCTCATGACGTCCTTCATCGACGACGAGCGCCCGCTCTCGGTGCGCTGCGACAGCCGCCGGTGGATCGGGTCCGAGTCGGCAACGCTCATGGGCACGGCGCCGGGCGCCGGCGTGCGCGTCGCCGCGAACGGCCCGTCGTGGTACTGCGACGGCAGCACGGCGCTGCTCTTGCTGCGCATGCGGCCGGGCACGGCCGCAGGCGGCGATGCCACCGGCGGCGTCGTCGCCGGCGTGTAGGCGTCCATGTGCTCGGCGGTCTCGGCGAGCCCGGCCAGCGGCGAGCCCGTCGGCGGCGGCGTCTCGACCGACGACGTCGGCGACGTGCCCGAGTAGTGTGTCAGCGACGACAGCGTCGCAACCGAGTCCGTCTGGCGGGCCGGCGGCGTGGTTGGCGGCGCCTGCGGTGCCGCCGGCGTGCGCTCAATCGGCTCCGCGGCCGTGTACTCGAAAGGGTGCTTGATGGCGGCGGCCGTGGTCTTGCGGCGCAGCCGGTTCGACGTCGGCGACTTGCTGAACGACGGCGCCGACGGGTACCGGCGGATCCGCGACGCGAAGCTGCGCGACTCGCTCGCCGGACGGTCGTTCCCCATGCGCGTGTGTGCTGGAGGGCGCTTATGCACGTGCGGTATGTGCGTGCGGCCCCAGCCTCATCTAGGGGCGGTGCCCGTGCGGCTCGTGCGGCTCGTGCGGCGCGTGCGGCTCAGCCGTTGCGGCGCTCCGTGCGGCTCGCTTCTCCCGTCTGGCGCGATCCACGTCCTGCGCCCGGCGGCAGCAGGCCTCGTGGCGGCGGCGGCGCGCGACGGCGGCCTCTGGGCTGCCCTGGGCGGCGCGCGGCGGGCTGCGGTGCCCGTCCCGTTGCTCTCTGGCCGGTTCTCCGGCGTGTTCGGCCGGATGTTTGGTAGCTTTGGCCGGCTGAATCGCCCCCAATTCGGCGCGTCCGGTCCTCAATCTGCGTCCGGAGCCTGCCCGGACCGCTGTCTGTGTGCCGCGGACTCGGCGCTGTGCTGGTAACGAACGTGGGCGTCTGCTGCGGGCGGCAAGACGCTGGGGGGCCTGTGTTGATAGGGGAGGCTTGCGGAGGGCGAAAGGATTTTACGGCGTGGCAGAACTGGGCAGTTGAAAACAGGAAACGTGCACAGCTGCGGCGCGGCAGGGACGTTGTGGCTGCAACTGTCGCGCCGCGTGCCACCTGTGCCCCCGTGCCTAGCTCTCTCAGCCGCTTGGCCAGAACTGTGCCACACTCCAGAGCGTACGGCTCACAAGACGCGAAAACGACCGGCGGCGCCCACGGAAGCGCGCACAGGTGCCAGCACACGGCACAGCCAGGTGAGGCGGCACCGTAATTGGGCGCGGCGCGTCCGGCCGGAGCTGACGGCGCAGTTTCAGCGTCCGGCGGATTCGGATTGGCGCGCAATTCGCAAATCGCGTGCGCAGGCCGAGCACAGCGAGCGCGGCCGCAGGCTCTTGCGGGCCCACAACGCAGCGCCCACGCGGCAGACGCGGCACGCACGACCGCACGGCGCTGCCTGACGCCCGGCGGAGACGCACGCGCGCGCACAGCACCGGGCGCGCGGAATCGGCGGCGAAAAATGGGCTGGCGGACGGCGCTGGCGGCGGTCGCGACGGCGGCCGCCACGGTCGCCGCGGCGGCCGGCGGCGGCGTGTACTCGGAGCACCTGAAGCTCCAGCCGCTGGAGCACAACCTGGTGCTGGCCACGTTCCACTTCGAGACGCAGTCGGACACGGTGGCCAGCGACGGGCCGGAGCAGCACTTTGGGTTCTTCCCGCGCAGCTTTGGCCAGATCATTGCCGGCACGGGCGCGCAGGAGCTCCATCTGCGGTTCGCCCACGGCTGGTGGGACGAGGCCGGCTGGGGCGCGCTGCCTGACGCGGGCAAGTACGCGGGCGGCACCGGCGTGGAGGTCTGGGCGTGGATGGCCGGCGCGGACGTGGACGAGTAAGTGCGGCGGCGGCGGCGCTGACCCCAGGGCCGAGCAGCGCTGGCTGCAGCTGATGCAGTCGCTCTCGGGGCTGTTCTGCGCGTCGCTCAACTTCGTGGACGCCAAGATCTCGGCACGCGACCCGATCTCGTTTGAGCCGGAGCCGGCCGGCGCGGCGGCCGGCGGCGGCGCGCACCTGTTCCACGGCGCGCTGCCGAGCGAGCCTGTCTGCACCGAGAACCTGACGCCGTTCGTCAAGCTGCTGCCGTGCAAGGGCCGCACCGGCGTGTCGTCGCTGCTGGACGGCCACAAGATCTTCGACGCGCACTGGCAGGGCATGTCGCTGGACTTTGTGCGCGTGTGCGACGGCGGGTGCCGGCTGGAGATGACGCAGGAGGTCAGCGTCGTGCTCAGCACCGAGCGCGCGCTCGCCAAGAAGAGTAAGTAGCCGCCGGAGCGGGCTGACCGCAGCGTCGCAAATCCCGAACCCGGTCCCGGCGACGGACCTGCTGTGCAACACGACCAAGCCGTACCACTCGGCGTGGGTCTGTTTCCCGGTGCACGACCGCGAGGCGGTCGAGTGGTCGCTGCGGGACCTGTTTGGCAAGGACATCAGCGGCCGCTGTGCGCTTGCCGCGGACTCGCCGGCTGTCAGCGTCTACGTGACGGACGCCTGGGAGGTGTACGCCAACGGCCAGGCCGACATGTGGACGGCCGACGGCGGCCAGCACTTTGCGCTGGGCCGCGACGACTTCAACCTGCTGTTTGCCAGCCAGCAGGCGTCGTCGGTCGTGCCGCTGACGCTGCCGCCGGTGTACGCGCACCGGTCGATGACCGGCCGCGGCCAGGAGCGCGGCGGCATTCACATTGCGCTGCGCAACGCGGCCCCGGCCGAGCCTGTGCGGCTGGTCTACTTCGAGACGCTGCCGTGGTTCATGCGGCCGTACCTGCACACTCTGGCCGTGCACGCCATCGGCGGCGGCCGGCTCGACCCGGAGACCGTCATCACACGCATGCACTACACGCCGGCGGTGGACCGCGTGCGCGCAACGCACCTCGAGCTCGAGCTCACGCTGCCGGCCGGTGTCGACGGCGTGTCGCTGACGTACGACTTTGACAAGTCCCTGCTGTACTACACCGAGTACCCGCCAGACGCCAACCGCGGCTTCGACATTGCGCCGGGGATCGTGACCGTGCTTGGCGCGGACCGCTACACGACGCGCACGACGTCGCTGCTGCTGCCGCTGCCCACGCCGGACTTCTCGATGCCCTACAACGTCATCATCCTGACGTCTACCATCATGGCCCTGGCCTTTGGCAGCATCTACAACCTGCTTGTGCGCCGCTTCGTGACCGAGGCCCAGGCCGAGGCGATTGCCGCGGCGAACCCGGGCCGCCTGGCGAGGGTGCGCGCGCTGCTGCGGCCGGGGAAGGCCAAGCGCGCGTAGCGGGTATATGCACATGCGGCTATATGCGCCGGCGGGTATATGCTCCGGCGGCTATGGCCCGGGCGGGCATGTGCTCCGGCGGGTATATGCGGCCTCCGGTGGCGCCTCCGCCGCGCAGGCGCGCGGGCTCCGGCGGCTACATGCGCAGCGGCTATATGCCGTCGCCAGGGTACGGTGTTTATTGCGGCTATATGGTCGGGCGGCCGTCATACGGGCGGCTGTGTCGCAGCCGGCACAGCGGTGCGCAGCGCGGGTGCCCGCGGGCGTCTGTAAAATAGCATATCAATACATGTCATGGTACACTGTTATACACCAGGCCGCGCCTGCGGCGGCTACACGCTCCAAACTACCGATAGTGTACAAACGGGACAAAAACAAGCGGCCTAGGACTGGCTCTGGTACCGCTGGACAAGCGAGATCAAGATCATGGGGTCCGAGGCCAGTTGCGGGTTGTTGGCGACCTCGGGGTGGGCGGCCAGGATCTGGCGCAGCAGCTGGACGTCTTGGTCGCGCAGCCCCAGGGCCGAGATGATCTGGTCCTGAGCCGCGGTCGTCGTCGGCGCGTAGACCGGCGCCGGGGTGTAGCCGGCGGTCGGGTCGTAGCCGTCGTCGGCCAGGCCGGGCGGGACGTACTGGTCGTCGGCCGGAGCAGCCGCCGCAAAGGCCGGCGGGGTGTAGCCGCGGTGGACCACGTAGACAGCGACGAGAGTCTCGCGTTCGATGGCGGTCGAGGCCGAGCAGTAGGCCGGGACGGCGTCGTCCGGGGCCAGCGGTACGAGGTAAGCGTCCTTGACGGACGGCAATCTATTCTTGACGACGCCGAAGCGCTGCCGCGACTTGAAGTACTCGAACAGCTGGACAAAGCCCGGGCTGGCCGGCACCGCCGGCGTGAGCCGGACCGCGACCAGGTCCTTGGTGGCCGCGACCGTGTCGAGGTAGCGCTCGGCGCGGTCCTGCGCGAGCCGGCCGTCGATGACCATCGCCGGCGCCATCACGTCCGACCAGCTGCGGTCGCCCATGAGCGGGCCGCCGACCTGGACGGCCTTGGCCTCGAACTCGGCGACGCCGAACATCGACACGCGCCCGCGCCAGACGACGGTCTCGACCGACGTGTTCCAGCCCGCGGCCTCGTCGTCCGAGTTGATCAGCTGGTCGATCTCGGCGTCGTCGTCCTGCCGGTGGCGGTTGGCCGGCACGGGCGTGGCCGACGCCGAGTGCGTGCCCGGCGAGAGCACGGGCGTGTCGCGCGACGGGCTGCGCGAGCCCTCGGCCTTGTCGACCGCGGTCCACATCTGGTGGACGTCAAAGTCCCGCTCGCCGGGCGGCGGCGACGGCGACGGCAGCCGCAGCGGCGGCAGGTCGTCGCCGACGAGCGAGCCGCGCGGCGGCGCGTCCGTCGCGGGGTGCGTGCGCGGCGACGGGCCGCGCGCGTCGTCCGCGACCGTGGACGCGGCCTCGGGCGCGGTCTCGGCGAGCGTGATGTTCTCGTCGACGTCGCCGACAAACTCCTCGCCCTTGTGTGTGCGCCGGATCCGCGGCATCTCGGTCTTCTTGAGGATCGACTGCGAGATGGACTCGGCCCGGACGGTCTCGGCCAGCTTCTGCAGCTCGGGGTTCATCATCTCCTCGGACGAGAGCCCGATGGTGGTCTCGGCGGCGAGCTCGCCCGAGAGCACCCGCGCGCGGAACGACCCGTTCTTGGCGTCCTTGAGGTTGAACGAGATCGTCCGGAACTTGTCGCGATACTTGGCGCCCACGTCCTTGTCGGTCTTGCTGGCGAGCTGCGTGTACATGGCGTGCTCGAGGTCGATCGCCAGCGACAGCGCCAGCTCCTTGGGCGTCTCGCTCTCGAGCGACCCGTCCGCAACGGCCTCGGCCGCGGCCTTGTCGAGGATCGCAAAGAACGCGTTGGCGACCGACTTGCGCACGTTGTTGGTGAGCTCGTCGATCGACGCGACCTTGGCCGCCGGGCTGCCGGCGCGGGCAGCGCTGCTGGCGCTGGCGCCGACGGCCGAGCTGGCCGACGACTTGCGCCGCGTTTGCTCCGGTTTGTACGCCGAGTCCGCCTCTGGCGACTCCACGCGGCGGCGCTTGGCTGGCTCTGGCCGCGGCGACGCGCGCGCGCGTGTGCTGCGACCCTCGGCCGCTCCGCCGGCCTTTCCGGCCGACTTGTCCGTGTTTTCGTCCGCCTGGCCGTCCGCTTGGTCGTCTGCGGACTCGGACGCGTCCGACACGGCCGCGGCCGCCCCGGCGCGCCCGGCCGCCCGTCCGCCCGTCCGGCCGGACGCCCGCGCAGCGGCCTTGGCCGCGCCCGGCGCCTCGGCCGGGTGCAGGTCCGGCCGGCACTGCTCGCAAAAGTACAGATCAGGCACGTCCTTCTCGTCCGTGATGCCGAGCGTGCACTCCGGATGCTGCCAGCACAGGCACTTCTCGCACTGCGCCATGAGCTCCTTGTCGTCGTCGGGGTCGTTTTCGCTCAGGCCGCAGACGCAGCGGACGACGCCCTCGTCGGCCTCGTCGTCGTCGTCATCGTCCGTCGCAGCCGCCGACGCGGCCGCCTTGGACTTGGCCTTGCTCTTGGGTGCAGCCTTCTTCGGCGCAGCCTTCTTGGGCGTCTTGGTCGGCTTGGAGGCCGCCGGCTTGGCCGGCGTCTTGGCCGCCGGCTTGGTCGCCGGCTTGGGCGTCGTGCCGGGCGACTGCGGCGGGCTGTCTTCGCCCGCCGTCAGCGCGTCCAAGAGCGAGTGCTTGCCCTTGTTCGCCCGGCTCGATCGGCGCGGTTCTGGCGTCAGCCCGCCCGCGCGCACACGTACCTGTAGCCATCTCGGCTGTCACGGCGATTCAAGAGCAGATGCGCCGGCGCAATATTTCTGGCGGTCAGCGCGATCGATCCAGACGCCGCGCAGGCGCCGCGCGTCTCCACGTACCTCCTGGGCCGGTCCGAGCCCTGCCTGGCTGTGTGTCGCGCGATCGGTGATGCTGTCTGGAAGGGAGTGGAAGCGGTCGCAGGTTTTCACGGCGGCGTCACGTGCTCACGACATTTGTTTGCTCGCGCCGCAGATCACCCGCAACAATGGCCGGCAAAGTCAAGCATCCGCTGGCAGAGTACCGTGGCAGCCGGCTCGCCTGCAAGGCCTGTGGCTACGAGATCACGCCGACGGCCCGCGGCGAGGAGCGCGACTGGGAGGCCCATGCGGGCATGCAGTCGCACCGTGTCGAGGCCGCCCGCGTCCACCTGAGCACGGCCAAACGGCCGGCGGAGGGCGCTGGCGGCCGCGGCAAGCGTGCGCGCAAGGACGACGGGCCGGCCGAAGGCCTGCCGGCCGGCTTTTTCGATCCGGCCAAAGCCCCGGCCGCGCTGCGCGAGCCATCGCCGCCGCCGGACGAGAAAATGGACGCCGAATGGGCGGCGTTCCAGTCCGACATTGCGGCCGTGGCGCCGGCCGCCGACGCGGGAGTCGTGGCCGAGGCCGCACCAGCTGCGGGCGGCGATGCGGCGCCGGCGCCGGTTGCCGACATTGAGATCGAGGACGAAGAAGACGACGTTGCGGCCGGCCTGCGCCAGCAGTTTGACGAGCAGCGCGAGCTCGAGCAGCGCGTGGAGCGGCTCAAAGAGCGCCGGGCGGCTCTACGGCGGCGGGACGCGCCGCAGGAGCCGGTGGGCAACGGCGGTGCTGCCGCCGTCGCTGCTGGCGACAGGGAGGAGAGCGACGGCGACGACGACGACGATGACGACGACTACGACGACCTCATGTGGCGCTCCCGCAAGGCCTAGTCTGTATATATGTACCATAATACGCTGAGCATATAGCCGCATATAGCCGCGGGCATGTAGCCGCCGCATGTGGGCGCCTCGGGCGGCGACGCCGTCGAGGGTCGCTGCGCTGCGCCGTCGGCCTGCGCTCGGCCCTGTACCTAACTCTGCGCTCCGGCTCGTCTCCACCCGGAGGGCCCGGGGCAGCAGAGGAGCTGTTGGAAGGCCTCCACTGTCGGCATATGCCGCACGAGTGTTAGGCCGTGGGCGTGGCGCGCAGGCCGGACACAGGCTACGCCCGCTGCCTCTGTGCGGCGGCAGGCTGCCTCTGTGCGGCGACAGGCTGCCTCGGCGGAGCCGCCGCCGAAGGCCCCAGCGGCATATAGCCGCCGGCCGAGCCGCACGGCGCGAACCTGAGCCGCGCTGCGTGCGGCTCGCGCCGCACGGCGTGCGGCGCACGTTGGGATAAAAAAAATTTCGCCGCCGGTCGATCTCCAATATCGACAATGAGCGCACCGCGGCGACCGCTCAAGGCGCAGCTGCAGACGCCCGTGCAGCAGGGCCGATTCGACCTCGGCGTGTGCATGGTGATCAACGAGTGGCCGGCGCTCACAGTGGCCGTGCAGAACCAGTGGGGCGGCGCCGACTCGGCCGAGAAGCGCGACTGGATCCCGACGACGATCCTGGACCTCTACGAAGAGCAGCCCGAGGTCGACGTCGAGGACATCGAGGACCGGCTGATGCAGATCATGGAGGACGAGTTCGAGACCACGGTGGACGACGACTCGGCGTACGAGTGCGCGCTCAAGATCGACGCCGTGTTCAAGCAGTGCCTGGAGGGCAACTTCGCCGCGGTCGACGACATGTACCAGCGGTACCTGGCGCGGCAGCAGCAGCCCGCCGCCGCCGCCGCGGTCGTGGTGCAGTCCGTGGGCGACGACGTGGGCTCGGACGAGGACGTCGACGAGGACGACGAGATGGCCGAGGCCGCGCCCGCGCCGGCGCCGGCGCCGGCGCCGCGGCCCGAGCGGATCGTGGACGACGACGGGTTCGAGCTCGTGCAGAAGCCGCGTCGCAAGCGTTGATGTACATACAAATCTACCACCGCCGTCCGACGACGACAATGTGGCCGTCGTAGACGCTGATTGCCCAGCCCTCGTCGCGGAGCATCTTGACGAGCGCGGGCCGGATCCGCGCGCGGCCAGCGACCGAGTGCGCGCCGCGGCCGGTGATCAGCTTGAGCCCGGCGGCCTGCGTGCGCCGCTCGCCGCGGCCGGTCTCGGCCCACCAGGCCTCGACCTTGGCGCGCGAGATCTCGACCGCGTGCGCGGTCTGGACGCCGTGCAGGTCGACGACCGGCCCGACCGCAGCGCCCGCGCTGCGAGCGGCCGCTGCGGCCGACTTGCGCTCGACGAGGGCCTCGGACGCCGTGCGCAGCGTCTCGCGCATCCGCGCGTCGTACTCGCGGCCGACCTCCGAGTAGTACATGGCCACGCCGGCCGTGCCGCCGGCCTTGCCTTTGCCGACGCGGTGCGCCTCGGCGGCCTTGCGGTACGCGTCGTTGCGGGCGCGCATGAGCTCCTCGGCGGACGCGGCGAGCGTCTCGTAGGACTCGGTGGGCGGCGGCCGTGCGGGCGCGCGCGCGGCCGACTCGACGTACGTGCGCGGACCGGTCGAGGAAACCGCGGCCGGCGCGGCCGCGGCCGCGGCGTACTTCTTGGCAAACAGGCTGGCGAACTCCTCGCCGTCGGCGATGCCGAGCTTCTTGCCGCGGCGGCGCCGGGCCGGCCGCGGCCGCTGTGTCGGCAGCAGGCCGGTCCGGAGCACGCGGCCGTCCGGCTTGTGCGCGGCCGCGCGCTCGACGAGCGCCACGACGACCTCGACGGCCGCCTCCTCGTCGGGTACGGCCGCGACGACCTTCTGCAGCAGCGCGATGGCCACGTCCGGGAACAGGTCGTGCAGGCCGGCCGTCCGCACGTCCGCGGCCTCGGCGGCCTCCGGCTCCGTCGCGACCTCCACCGTCTGCAGGTGGCCCACGGCAGCCAGCACCAGCGAGCACGCGCACTCGTCGCCGAAATACAGCCGCGCCGCGTCCGCCCGGGCCAGGCCCAGCTTCTCCAGCACGTCCAGGTCGGTTTGCTCGTCGTCCGTGGTCTCGCTCGGCGTCGACTCGGTCTCGTCCAAGCTCGAGATGTACAGCCGCGACAGGATCGAGTCAACCAGGTCCAGCGGGTCGGCCGCGTCGTCCAGCGCCGCCCGCAGCTCGGCGTCGTCCACGCCGGGAAAGCACATCCGCAGGAACTCGAGGTCGCGGCCCTCGTCGGTGGCCTCCACTGCCGGCCATTCGTCGCCCACCGCCGGCCACTCGTCCGCCGGCCACGGCGCACTGGCCACGGCGTCCGCGCGCAGGGGCTCCAGAATCTCGCGCGCCTGCTCGGCCGTGTCGACGTCGTAGCAGATCGAAGCCACCAGCGCGCCGTCCAGCGCCTGGAACTCGCGCTGCCGTCAGCGGGCCCGCGCGCCTCGTACCTGCAGCGCCTGCACCTCCTGGTCAATCATGGGCCTCGGTGTGTGCTCGGCCCGGCGACCGGCCTGTGTGCAAGAGACGCGTGCGCCGATGCTCGCCGAGGTGTTTTTTTGTGGTTAAGCGAACGATGCGCATCGCGATGCAGCCGCCTGCACGCCGCACAACGTGCGGCTCATTTGTCCCGCCGCACTACGTGCGGCTTATAGCCGCTCTCCGGCCGCGCCGCACTACGTGCGGCTCATAGCCGCTCTGCGCGGCTCGCAGCCGCGCCGCACGGCCGCCAGCCGCGCAACCGCGCCGGCTAAATGGTGGCGCAGCGCAGTGGCGCAGCGCAGTGGCGCAGCGGATTCAACACATTATGCCTGCATAAACTACTCGAGGCCGGCGGTGCCCGCGCGGCGGAAGTGGATGTCGCGCACGCCGGTGGTGGCGGCGCTCACGTCCGGGTCCTCGTAGGTCGGCGCGCGCGAGCTCATCGTCGGCGTGCGCGAAAAGGTCGACGCCGGCGACGCCGGCGACACCGGCGACGCCGGGGGCGCAGTGTCGTCGTCGCCCGCGGCGGCGGCAGCGTTGTCGGCCTGGCCCGTCACCAGGTAGATGATGTTCCACCAGCGGATCAGGTCGTCGTAGGTCGACGTCTTGAACTCGTAGGTGTGCTTGGTCGCCAGGGTGCGCGTGGCGTCCTTCGCCGTGAGCTTGAACTTGTTCTTGCCCGACTCCTGCGAGTACATCTGGCCGATGACGGCGTCGGGCAGGTACACGGAGAAGTCCGGGTCCGGGCTCTGGACGTGGTCCTTGCTGGCGTACTGGTGCAGAAAGCCGGCCTTGGAGACCACGTAGTAGCCCGCGTTGTACGACTTGGAGAAGGCCATGGTGCCCTTGCGCTGGAGGACGCCGTCGATGAGGGGCGTCAGCGCCTCGTGCGACATGTTGGGGAAGACGATGTCGCCCACCGTGCGGCGCGGCGCGGCCGGGTCGACGAGGATGCCGGCGTTGAGCCGCTGGAACTCGTTCCACTCGTGCAGCGGCGGGATCGCCGCGAAGGTGCTCGCGATCGCCGCAAACGACTCCTGCTGGAGCGCGACGTACTTGGACTGCGCCTGGTCCAGCAGCGCCATGATCTGCTGGATGGCCTGCACGACGTGGCTCTCGAACGTGCCAAAGTCCTTCTGGATCGTGACCAGGCTGTCGGCCTGGAAGCTCTCCTTCTGCAGCTGGCTCTCGAGCCGGTTGTAGACCACGCGGCCGGTCACGAACGGGTCGCGGGCCACCGTGGGCTTGTTGCCGGCCGAGTACAGGTGGTAGCCGCTCGTGTGCTGGCCGAGGAGCTCGATCTGCTTCTGCGTGGCCGCGCGCGCGGCGTCGACCTCCTTGGCGCCCTTGAGCCCGTTCAGCTTGAGGCCCTTGTGGTGCTCCTTGATGTCGTGGATGAGCCGCTCGACGCTGGGGTTGATCGACGACGCGATCGCGCGCTCGGCCTCGGTGCACGCGTTGAGGAGCGCCTGGCTGCGCTCCCGCAGCTGGAAGAACCCGCCGAAGATGTCGACCTGGTTGACCGTGCGGTTGCCGTCGGCGACCCACCGCTCGTTCGAGTCGGGCGCCGTCGTGGCGTCGAACTGCGGCGTCTCGGCGACCGACTTGGCGATCCGCTCCAGCGCCTTGATCTGGTCCTTGTACAGGTGCCGGTAGCCCTCGATGTAGTTGCCGAGCAGCGTGACCGCGTGCTTCCACGAGTCGAGCCGCCGCATCAGCGTCAGCGTGGGGTCGGGCGCTTCCAAGACGACGTTGGACTCCATTGCGGGCGACGCCATCTGCGGTCAGCGGGTCGTCTGGAGCGGGGCGGCCGGCCGTTGGGCCGGCTGGCCGGCGACACCGGCCGGCGGACGGCCGCCACGGAGCCACCGGCTGCGGGGCGCACTGGCCGAGGCGCTGCCGCGGCCGCGGGGCGCGCTCTGCACTCACCGTGTGTTCTGGCGGTTGGGTGGCTAGGAGGACGTTGCGATGGCGGAGGTCGAGGTCCAGTGATGCTGGACGCTAGCGCACTCCCGCATTAGCTTTGAGCCTGCGCTGCGGTCGACCCACGACAATGGCGCTGATCCGCGTCACGTGAGACACCGCGGCTATGCGCCACAGTCACGTGAGTCGCGCGCACAGACCGGTGCCTGAGTCGCGGCGCAACGGCTCATATAGCCGCACGGGTCGCGAGCCTCCGGCGGCGACTCCGTCGAGGGTGCTGCGTGCGGCAGTGAGCCGCACCGCGTGCGGCATCTGTGAGCGGGCGATCTGCCCGAGGGCAGTCACTCGACGAGTCGCCCCCGGAGGTTCGTAGCGGGCGCGGCTATACGAGGCCTGGCGGCGACTCTGTCCAGGGCGGCGCCCTGCGGAGGCCTCCGGCACTCTTCGGGGACTCTGCGGGCCCTCTACGGGCGCCCGCCGGCAAGATCGGCGCGGCGCCTGCGCTCTGCCTGCAGGGAAACCACCTCGACGGGGTTGGCCGGCCCGCCCGGCCCGTGCGGCTACATGCGGCTACATGCGGCTATATGCCCAGTGCGTATAAAAACCCGTAGAATACACTAAAATACACCAAACGCCATGTGCACCGAGTGCAAGCTAGAGGAGCCATCCAAAGTACCCATGCTCGCGGAGCCGCTCCGTCTTGTCGTGCACAAGCCGGCGGGAGCCGGTTTCGCCAACGGCCACGGCGGCAAGCCGCTCCAGGCCGCCGCGGTCGTGCTCGGAGCGGCGCACCGCGGCCAGTTCGACCACCCGGCGTTCCCAGGGACTGGCCGGGTCCGGCAGGCGGGCCGACGGCGACGGCGGGTGGTCGTCGGTCAGGGCCGCGTGCTTGCGGTGCAGGACCTCGCACAGAAAGTCGATGCCGCGCGCGCCGTCCTCGCGGGTGTCGGCGATGTCGACCAGGTCGAGGAAGGTGCACGCAGCCAGGCCGACGATGTGGTGGGTCAGCGGCGACGACAGCGGCTCCGAGACCAGGTCGCGCGGCGGGCCGCGCCGGAACGAGTCGTAGCCGTAGGGCGCCGCGTCGTAGGCGTAGGCCGAGTACGGCACGCGCTTGTGCTGGTGGAACGACAGGTCGAGCAGGCCGGTTATGCGCAGGGCCGGGCCCACGAGCAGGTACGGCTCGCCAACGGTGGCGACGAAGCGCAGGATGACAAGCTTGACGTGCCAGTAGACGACCTCAAGCAGCGGGTGCGCGTCCCAGACCGCCTCGGTGGACTCGCGGACGCGCTCGAGCTCGCCCTTGAGGACGTTGGTCAGGACCGAGAACGAGTTGGAGCGCGACTCGGTGTCGTCGGCGGCGGCAGCGCAGGCGTCGACGACGTGGCCGAGCACGCACGACAGCCGGACGATGTGGTAGCTCTCGGGGCCGAGCGCGGCGAGGTCGTCGCGCGTGAGCACGACCGCGCTGTCAGGCACCATGAGCGTGCACCCGGCCGAGACAGCGTTCCAGCGGTCGAGCGTGGCCAGGACGAGGAACGCGCGGCGGGCGAGCCGGGCGGGCGCGTCGAGATCGTCGGTCGTGGCCGCGGCGGCCGACGCCACGGGCGACGTCAGCTTGAGCGCGGACGCGATGCCGAGTGCCGAGCCGATCCAGAAGCCGCGCGAGCGCGCGCCGCCCTGCAGGGCGACGGCGGGCTCGCGGTTGCAGTCGGCGTCGATGGCGAGCAGGAGCATGGTCTGGAGCAGGAGCAGCTGGCCGTCGAACGCGCGCTGGCGGCCGGCCAGGCCGGCCGTGTCGGGCGGCGGCGCAGCCTGCGAGTTGCGCAGCGCCTGCAGGGCCAGCTGGAGGTCGTCCGGGCCGTCGGCGCGGCGCGGGGGGGCCGGCGGGCGGCCGGCGCGCAGGGCCGAGCCGGAAAAGGTGTGGACGAGGGCCGCCAGCGCATGCAGCAGGGCCGCGCGGGCGTGTTCGCTGTCGGCGGCGGCCAATCGCTGGCGCAGGTGGTCCCTGGAGTGGCTGAGCACCGGGTAGACCGGGTGGATGAGCGTGTAGTACCGGTCGACGACGGCGTCGTCCCACTCCGGCACGATCTCGGACGGGCGCGGGCCGGCGGCAGCCGACGCGGGGGTCGCTGGGACAGGGCCGTTGGGGAGCGGTGCTGCGCCACTGTGGAGGGCGAACGTGGCGTAGTGGTACGCGGGGGTGGCGGGTGAGTGTGCGTGGGGGGCGCTGGGTCCGTTCAGTCCGTGGGGGTGCGCTAGGCCGGAGGATACCCGTGGGGGACCAGCTGACAGCTGTGGCGGTGCGTGGGGAAGGCTCTGCGGACTCGGCGACGTGTGCGCAGGCCGCCCGAAGGCCGGTGCCGGCCCGGTTGCGGCCGCGGCCGCGGCCGGCAGCGCGCCGCCCGCAGGCTCGCCCGCGGGCGAGATCATGCGGCCGATGCCCATGCTGTCGCGGGCGTGGTCCGGCGACCGCCGGGCGTCAAAGTCCGGCGACGGCCGCACGGTCCACGGGCGACCGGGTCCGACCGCGGGGGGTCCCGCGGGAGTCACCGTGGGGGTGGCCGGGGTCTGCGCGCCGGCTGCAGGCGCGCCCGCCGGAGCACTCGCGGCCGAGAGCGCCGGCGAGAGGCCGCCGTCGGCTGCGTCTGCCGGCGCGTGCAGTGGCGCCAGCTGGGCGCCAAGCGGCGCGGGGCCGGCGGACGCTGCGCGGAGCGTGTCGATCGACGGCAGCGTACGCCCGTCCGCGGACCGCGCAGAGAGCGGCGGCGACAGCGGCTCCGGGCGGTGGTCGAGCGCGGTCGACGACAGCGCGCGCTTGCGCGTGGGCGCCGGCGACGGTGGCGACGCCGGAGTGGAGCCACGCGCAAACGCGCGCGGCTCGGCCGCAAAGCCGGACGGGCCCGAGGCGGGCGGCGCGGACGACGCCGACGACGCGGACGACGCCGACGCCACCGACGAGCCGCTCGAGTGCGTCGACGAGGCCGACCCCGTCGACGAGACCGAGCCCGTCGAGCGCGCGTACGAGTACGCCGCGAAGGGCTCGTCGCGCGGCGAGCGCGGGGCCGCCGCCGGCGACGCCGACGCCGTCCGCGGCGGCCGCACCTTGGCCGTGCCGGCCGATATCGAGTTCTCGAGCGAGTTGAGCCGGTCCTCGAGCTCCTTGATGTAGCCCTTGCTCGGGCCGCGCTTCATGGGCACGCGGCTGAAGGAGCACTTCTCGCCGACGCGGTGGCAGGACGAGCACTGGCCGACACCGCCGTCGGAGGACGCATCGCAGCGGATCTGTGGTCAGCGGCGCCGTCGTGCGCACTCACTTTTTTGCGGCGGCACTGGGGTCAGCTCGGTCGGCGCGCGCACATACCTCGTCGCAAGCCCGCGAAACCTTGGATCGCTTGCGGGGAACAGTCGCCTCGCCGCCCACGGCCATGACCAGCGACGGCTGGAAGCGGCTGGCAAAGGCCAGGCCGTCGCGGGCGGCCGCGGGCTCGGTCGGCCGGGCGTGGACGTCCACGGTGAATGGACCCTCGGGGGGCAGGTTGTCAGATCTCGCGCTCGCGCTCTGTGCGCGACGGTGTGTGCGGTGCGGCCGCGACCCGGCGGCCGGCGGCCTCTTGTACTCGGCCCCAGCTTCCCCGGCATTAGTCTGCCGAGCTTAACGCTCCACGGACCGGCCCGCGTCATGCGGGGCACCTGCAAACCTAAATTGCCCGAATAGGCTTTCCACGCGCCTAGCCCCGCGCTAGCTCTCCGCTAGCGTTCCGCCGCCGCGGCCCTCGTACCCCCGGGTACCGCCCGGACGCCCGCGCCCCGGCAGCGCCACTAGGGGGCTGCCGTGCGGCCGCCCGCCCGTACCCGCGCCGACCCGCGCCGGCGGCTACATGGCCGCTCCCGGCCCCGTTACCCCACACGGCTGGGTAAATCCCCGCCGCCTGATTTTTCCGGCCCCGACCGGCTCCCGGCCGTCCGCGTGGGGGCGTGCTTACCCGGCTGCCCCGGATTATCTTCTCCGTCCCACGCGCCGGCCGGGCGCCTCTCCCCCGGGGCGGCCTCGGCCCTCGTGTCGGCCCGCGGCGTCGGCGCCCACGCCGGCTGGCGGGTCTAGACCCTACGCGCGCCCACGAGAACTGCCGCGCCGCACGCTGAGCCGCACGCCTTGGCGCTGTCACGGCCGCCGCGCCCGGCGTGGCAGGCACGCTGGGCATCGCGGGCTGTCCGGGCGCGGGCCGGCGCCCAGGCGGCGCCGTCACGGGCCTCTGGGCCGCCCGCCGCCGCGCCGGGCGGGCTGCCCAAACGGGCGCCGCCCGCCGCACGGCAGGCGCCGCCTTCTGGCTGGGCCCGCCGCTTTATGGTCGCCACTTCCAGTGCCGCATTTGGTACCCTAACGGCTGGCCCTCAGCCCTTGAGCCGAGTCACGAGACATGTGACGGCCCGGGCGGCCCAATCCTCGGCCCCCGGAGAAATACACGGGAATATGTCCCGCCGATGAGCGTGGCGGGCCGGCCGCGCTGTTTCTAGCGCCGCACCTGTGCCGGTCGACGAGAGTCCGATCAGCCGCGGGCTCGGCCGCAGCCTTGCCGCGCCACAGCGCCGCGGCCTGGCGCCCCGCGGGGAACCCTACTCGGCTGCGCCCTCCGCCGGGTCCGGCCGGGCCAGGGGCTGCGGGGCTGCCCCGCGGCCCAACCTGGCCGGCCCGCGTGCGGCTCCGGCCGCACCCGGTGGGCGAGCGGAGGCGGGCCGCCGCCTGCCCGGCACGGCCGCACATTCACCCGGTCTGGGGAAATCCGGGGTACGCCGCTTTGGCACACTCCCGAGTTCTGGCGGGCTCCGCCCAGCCGGCGTCACATGCGCTAGCCTGCGCCACGTCCACCCATTTAGCCTTTGACTCACGGACCGCTGCCCGCCTGCCCGGCCACCGTGTTTCGCCAGCATTTTGCCGCTGTTCTGTGAAAGCCTATTGTTTCCCCGCAATCTCGGAGCCCGCGAGTTTGCGCGTGTGCCTGCCGTTGGGATCTCACGTGCCCGGAATGACCCGCGGCTCCCAGCGGGGCTGCGCGGGGGGCCGTCCTGAGGTACTGTGCCAAACGATCCGGCGGCTATGTTGTCGGCCAACAGCAACGCGCGCGCCCCGGTGGCGACTGTTGGGGACGCTCGCGGCCAGAGCCGGCCGCGGCGGGCCTCTGGCGGCGGCCGTGTCGGGGATGGCGCGCGTCGGGCAGGGCCGGGCGTGGCGAGCCTCTGGCGGCAAGTCCGTCGAAGGCAGCCGGGCCACGGGCAGGAGCCGGCAGGCGTATATCTGCGGTCTGCCCGTCGAGCGGCGGCCCGGACGGCGCTGCCGCCGGGTGCTGGCCACGCCCGGCCCCGCCCAGAGCGCGCCGCCCGCAGCGTGCTCGTGGCCAGCGGCTCGCCCGCCCGAGCTGCCGGCCCTCCAGGCCCCTGATCTACAGGCAGGCAGCCGCCCGTACGGTGCAGACAGCCGGTTGGGGGCCAGACGCCGAGCGGGAGTTCCGATCGGGCGGCCGGGGTCGACATAAACCCGGCGCGGCCGGGTCGGCGGCAGCTGACCCGCGCGGCCGCAGACACCCGGGCGTGCGGCTACATGTGTGACCCGTGCAACGTCGACCCGGGTGGGCGGGGCCGGGTCGACCCGTCGGCGGATCCCGGCAGCCGCGCTTCCCCGGATGCCGCTCGGACCCGCGAGTGGCATCCCACTTGTTGGGACTAGCCCCATCCGACCGCATCCCGCTCCGCCGCTCCGCCGCTCCGCCGCTCCGCCGCTCAGCCCCGGGCTACGTCCTGGCGCCGAGACCGGGCCGTCGTGGGCGTCGCCGGCTGTCCGAGTCAGGCGGGCGTGCGGCGGGCCGCAGCCGCGCCCTTGCCCGACACGCTCGCGTCGCGGCGACCCCGCGCTAGGTGCGTCCGGCGCGCGCCCGGTACGTCAGGCGCCTCGCGCCAGCGGCTGTCACCTGGCGAGCCGCTAGCGACGCGCCGTTCCGGCATACCCCATTAAGCCCGGCACCTAGTTGACCCGAGCCCCCGAGTTAGTGCATCCCGCGAGAGCGCCGGCTCCGACCCAAAACGCTGGCGCACGCGCGATCCCACGACCCACTGCCGTACCGGTACGCGTGGGCCGACATCGGCGCTCGCCGGCCGCGCTGTGCGATGTCGGCGCCCCGCGCGGCCGCGCGCGCCACGCGTGACCCCGCGTTGTGACCGAGCCCGCGAATCTCGGACTGTTCGCGAGCGGCTGGACACAGATGAGCTGCGACGGGCTCGCCGCGACGGTCGCACGGACGGCGGCTGCGATCGTCTGGCGGCCGCGATCGCCTGGCGGCCGCGTCGTAGGTAGCCGGGCGCGGGCTGGCCCGGGCAGACCCGGGTCCGGATCGAGAGTCCTGCCGCACGCCAGCTGGCCTCGGCGGAGTCACCTGGACGCTCCGTCGCGCCCCTCATATTAATCTGCCCGAAGGGCAGCCACCCTCGACGGAGTCGCCGCCGGAGGCTCGTCCACGGGTGAGCCTCCGGCGGGGGGGCCCGCCGCGGGGGGGGGCGGGGGGGGCCGCGGCCCCCCCCCCGCGGGGGGGGGGGGGCCCGCCCCCGGGGCCCCCCCCCCCCCCCGGGCCCCCCGGCGGG